>NC_133776.1:12065064-12189221 GCF_003597395.2 Chelonoidis abingdonii
ACTTCCCTCCACCAAGATTTGAAAGTATCTTGTCCCCCTATTGGTCCTCTGGTCAGGTGTCAGCCAGGTTTACTGAGCTTCTTAACCCTTTACAGGTAAAAGAGACATTAACCCTTAACCATCTGTTTATGACAACACATAAGGCAAAATCCTATAGATTTTACTCCAGTAATGCTCCCTTTGACTTCAGTGGGAATTTTGACCCAGCAAAGACTTCTAGGACTTGAGAGAGGGTACTGAATTCCCTCTGGTGGCAGTACTAATTAAAATACTCCTGTGGTTGATCACCATCTCTTACAGGGTCCAGTGTAGTGGTGCTTTAGCCCTCTGGCTAAGGAACACTTGAGCCCAATCCCTTTCACAGTATTAAAGTTCAAAAATAAGAGAAAATTAAGAACTCAAAACAGATTCATCCAACTAGTCTTCAGCAAGACCCCACCCTTCTACTCAGGGCCTGTTTTCCACAGCCATTCCTTTGATCGGTCTCCCAGTACCCAGTCATTCCATCCGCTGGGATAGCTTATCCATCCATCCAGCAGTCTCAGATTCGTTGCTGAAGTGCGTAACCCTAGCTTAGTTATTTTGGTTCTAGATATAAGATTCTCTGCTGTTCAAAAGGGATATCTAGAAAGAGAGTTTCCCAAAAGCAGCTGGATAATTCACGGACACAAAAAGATTGGCATGGAAATAGACAAACCTGGTCTCATCCAAGTGAAGTAGAACAAATGTAACTTTCTGTCTTTTTCATTCTCTCTCTTTCTTGGTGGGGCACATTTAAAACTCAGAAAACCCAGAGTAATAGGATTTCACAATGCTAGCTGACATGGCACACGATCGCACATTTTACCAATGATTGGTGTCTCCCCCACCCCACCCGTACTGAAAATGGAGATAAGATTAATACTTTGAAAGGGAGACAAGCAGTCTCCGCTGCTGCAGCAGATGCGAACGGAGCAGTAAGACCAGCCAGCCAGTGGTGGGAAATGTTCTGTTGCTAACTTGCTTTCCCACCAGTCTTTAAGCATATGGTAAAGTGGTGCACAGGAGGCGACATCAGATTACATCCGGGCCCCCTCTGTCTTGTGTTTTGCAGCATTCTGCAATTTTAACTAATTCCCATTATACCGTACAGCTGTCTCAGCATATTAATGGGATTGAAGTCGTGTTTGTAGTGGAGCTGAATAGGAGTGAGCCTGCTTAGTCACCATATTTTGCTTCCTACTCTTAATCTGTGATGAATATAAGGAAGTTTATGTGCAGTGCACAGTGATTACAATCATGAGTGCCTTCCACATGGAGATGCTGCTAAGGGCACTTCCTTCTGCACCACTCTATTTCAAGTCTGAAGTGGCCTGCCTGCCCTCAGATCACCCTACATTTAGCTAGAGTAGGTTTTTCCTTTTGTGAAAGTAAAGGAAAGTATTTGGGTGGCTGGATATTGAAGCATGCTTTATAATTTATTGAGCAGTACTTTGTAATGAAATGCAGTATACTTGTAATATTTGTAATTATTCATAATCCAGTGTCAAGCTTTGGGGTATAAACTGATTATACCTGCCATCTCCCCACATATGCATTTCATGCATTATACTGCTAAATACATTCTAGGAAATTCTCACTTTCCTTTAAAGATATTGGCTAGAGCTGGGTACGGTATGATTTTCCTGTCCTGCAAGAATTTCTATGATTTCAAAAATTTGTCCTGTCCCAAAACAAGATGAAAAGTCAAAATCTTGAAAGTTTTTGAGAACTGAAAATCCCAAAAGATTTCTGATCAGGTCAAAGCAAAAGATTGTGTGTTAATAATTTCAAAATGTTTTGTTTCAAAGTTGTATGCAGTGTTGTTGTAGTCATGTCAGGTGGTCTGATGCTTACTTTTTAAATTAAAAATTTCCCTATAAATGTAACTTCAATTTTGAATAAAAAAAATAATTTTGAGCCAAAAACTAGAACTTTATTAAAATATCCTGTTTTGCCCTTTTCAGAACAATTTCAAAACAGGAAATTCACCCAAACTGACCCTTCCGTAAGAACAGTTTTGGTTTTGACTAATCTGTATTTGCAGATGAAAAAAGTTGAATCAAAAAATTCTCAGCCACAGCTGATATTGACTACTGATTAAAACAGGATACCAGGCTGAATGGACTAATGGTCCATCTGCCACTAGAAATTCCATTTTCCTATAAACACTTTATTGCTGGCTTATGGTTGTGTCAGCCTCTCTTGTGGATGAGCCCAGTTCTCATCTGTTTTCTATGCAATTTACAAAGTAGACAGACCTCTTTCTTCCTAAACGAGAATGTGATAAATAATTCCAGCTGACTGGATGAGGCCCCCCCATTGGGTTTTGTCTGTCTAGTTTCCCCCCCTCTGTGCTGTGGCGTGTGAGCTAACTACTGCTCTCCACTGCAGTGGTGATTGCATTTCAGAGGTGCTGGGTGCATATCATTTGCAAAGCATTTTGGGATGAAAAGCTTTATGGACGTTTAAAATATCATTACTAGCCAATTGTCCCAGGGCATATTCACCGCCAGAGTACTCTCTTATGCCAAGACATGGCATTGCTGCTCTGCTCTAGCACCCTCTGTCGTCTGTCATTCTGCAGTTGTACCAGTCTGCTGCTTCTGTGACCTGGGCCTCTGGACAGGCCACCTTTCAGTTCAGTCCCCTTTTGGGATAACAGAAAAAGTACAAACAGAAACCCAGAGTCTTCATGCCAGACCTTCAGCCCCCATTTGGGACTCATCTGTCTTTGCCTCTTTAAGTCCTTAGACTTGTACTTCCACTCTTGCTGCAGAAGAGAGAAGGGAATGCAGGCCTACACTCTCCTCTTGGTTCCAGTCCAAGAAGCCTGTTAGCCAGCCAGGGATCCAACCCCTTGCCCTGTCCTTGGGCTGCTCCTAGCTTTTCCCTGTTTGTCAGTGTCCCTCCCATGGCTGTGAACTCCACTAGCCCTGCTCTGAAGTTCTGTCTCCTCATGTGGCTTCTTCCCAACCAACTACAGAGGAGCTTCCCCAAGGCCCTTCCCAACCTCTTTGGCAGCAGCTGGGTCATACTGCAGGTGGTCTCTCTCTCTCTCTGTCCTCAAGACAGAACCCCCCCACACCCAGCTCTCCTCCTTGGAGCAGGGGTTGTAATTTAGCCCAGCTGTAGGGCTCTAGTAGCTTCACCTTCAGCTGCCCTCTTTCCCCCAATTAGTCATCTAGCTTGGACTGTTCAATAGGCAGCCTTCTCCTGTTCCTGGTCTCCTGCTATGCCAGAAAAAGTGGCCTATATGCTGATCGTGTTCCCAAAACTTATCCCAGCTGGCTGGGAGAGAGGGGGACACTGCAAGGCTTCTGGTCCTGGGCCCTTAAAGAGACAGTAATGGGTTTTGTGAAAGCAGCAGAGAATCCTGTGGCACCTTATAGACTAACAGACGTTTTGGAGCGTGAGCTTTCGTGGGTGAATATCCACTTCGTCAGATGAATGTAGTGGAAATTTCCAGGGGTAGGTATATATATGCTAGCAAGCAAGCTAGAGATAACGAGGTTAGTTCAATCAGGGAGGATGGAGGGTCCTGCTTCTAGCAGTAGAGGGTGGTGAAATAACCAAAGGAGAGAAACGGTTCATGTCTTGGCTAAACCATATCACAAGTCTTGTTTAGTCAGAGCTGATGGTGTCAAATGTTGCAGTATGGAACTGGAAGCTCAGCAGTTTACTCGTTTGAAGTCTGGTCCTGACAGTTTATGCTGGCAGAGGCCCAGTGAAGGTTCCCTGCGCATTCACGGTGTTGGCCGCACGCCCGAGGTTGAAGTGGCTCCTCAACACAGCTACAGTGTCTTTTGTTATCATTGAACACACTTCCTGGCAATCTGATTTCGCGTCAATTTTATCCCTTTCCGAGCTGACTGGTCCAGTTTTTTCTGGTCTCGACTGTAATAGGCAGAGGGGCATTGCTGGTATAGGCGGATATTTCCACGAGGATCAGGCGAACGTGCAGGTGATGACCAGTGAGGTATGGCTGATAACTGGTAGGTCCCAGTGATGGTGTCGCTGGTTGTAGATATTGGGCCAGAGTTGGCATCGCGGTTTGTTGCATGGAGATTGGTTCCCTGAGGCTAGATTACAATGGTAACGGTGGAGGGCAGTTTGCTCGGTGAGAAACGTTCAGGTTGGCAGGTTGTCGGTGGGCAAGCGATGGCGCCACCCAACGACCTGTGAAAGTTTTCGGGATCATTGTCCAGAGATGGGTTGTATGAACTCCTGATATCGTGGAGGGGTGAGACTAGGGGGCGCGTGTATGTCACGGGTTTTTGTTTCCAAAAACCCACTACTATTACCCAGGACCTCCTCCTCCTTGCCAGATAGTCTCCGATATTACCTATCCTGGCACACCTTAGACCACTCCAAAATCTGAAAGGGAGCCTGTGGGCATGGGATCGGTGGCAATGAACACCTACGGTCTCCTCACCTTAAAGGGTGCAGCAAAAACAAGTTTACATACAACAGTGTGAGGACACATCACACAGTAGTATACCTCACATAGATGCCAGCTCTGCATACGAAAGGAAAACAAGACTTAAAAAGGTATACCCTAAACTTCTAAAGAAGGCGCTTGAATGTCATAAATTCACTCAGCATGTCAGAAGAAGATCCGTACAAGTTGTAAACACAGCTGCAACATGAAAATGACTGGCCAACATTTACCCTCATTAACAATCTACAATGGTCGCCTCTCTTATTCATTCTAGAGAGGCTTTTCCTCTGAAATATAAGTTTTGTTTTAAACCATTCCAGCTGGCCTCAGATACTGGCGAAGAACCCAATTCAGAGAAGTATCAGATGGGGTAAACCGTGCTATAGTCGCTCTGACTAAAGCAGCAGAGAATCCTGTGGCACCTTATAGACTAACAGACGTTTTGGAGCGTGAGCTTTCGTGGGTGAATACGTATTCAGAGAAGGGCCCTCAAATGGCTAGAGAACTGTCAAAACTGAGCTGCCTGAAAAGAGGCAGAGAGAGAACACTTCCCTGTTTTGCTTTGTTTGCTTTTAATCAATGCACAACCTGCTATGTGCACATATTGATGTATTTAGCACTGTACTGGTGATTTAGTGGAGTAATGAATGGCTTGTTATCATGAGGAGCAAGGCATTAAGATATAGAAATGCTGGGACTTCTTTTTAATATTGAGGAGATGGTTGTTTGGATGTTTCCAAAAAGTAGTAAATAAACTTCTAAGAACATTAGCACAAATGGAAGCATAACTATCAGCTGACACTGTATGTCTCTTTTCAAACACCAAAACCTAACCAGGCAAATAGTTCGGTCCTTTGCTGCTGGAGCCTGTAGCAGGAGATCAGTGTAAAAAAAGGATGATCTTGCAGTTACAGCAGTGGAGTGGGAAGCAGGAGAACTAGATTCAATTCCCAGTTTTGCCACAATTGTGTCCTAGGGCAAATAATTTAATCTCACTGTGACTGACTCCCCTAGCTATAAAATGGAACTGATGCTTAAACTGCAAGTTCTTTGGGGTGGGGACTGTCTTTTTGTTCTGTGTTTGTACAGCACCTAGCACAATGGGGTCCGGATCTGTTCTAGGTGCCACTATAATACAAACAATACATAATATCCTTTCTACTTCCTTTCATCATTCTTGTCTAGTTAGATTGTACAGTTTTCAGGGCAGGGATGGTCTTTCACTATGTGTTGGTACAGCACCTGACACAGTAGGGCCTTAATCTGTGTTAGAGCCTGGAGGTGCGGTCATGACCAGGGCTTAGGCACCATGGTCCTAGTACCAAAGTCAGGAACAGAACCAGGATTCAAGGGGCAAAGCCAGGATCCATAGCCAGAGTTTAAGCCCTAGAGTCAGACCCCAAGTACCAAAACCAGGAGTCAAAGCCAGTGTTGGAGTCCAAGTATTGAAGCCAGAGGGTGGAGCTTGAGTCAGAGCCCTGATATCAAAGCCAGAGGTTGGAGTCAGAGTTCAAGGCTGGAAGCCAAGAGTCCAAATTGGGGTCAGGTGTCCCAGAGCAAGCTGAGAGACAGATCCTCACTACTGCTGGCAGGGAAGCCCACTTCACTGCATAGACACTGCCTGGGCGATACCAATACTTATACCAAACAAAGGCCATGAGGGAAGCTGTCAGTCTGGCCTTCCACAGTAGTACTTCCTGTGGAGTTTATCTTCACTGTGTTCTGAGGTAACTTGCAGCCCTACCATGACTAATGGGTAGCAGAGTGGAGGCATCACACATCCTGCTCCCGGTTCTCGTCCTGTCTCTTTTGAACCTCAGACGTGCTCCTGTGATACAAATAATAACAGTCTGTGATGCTTTCTGAAGTGTTGATCACCAGCTCCTCAATGCAGCACTGGCAACGTTCTTTTGGGGTTTCCATGGGATACAGAAGTATGTTTTGCCCATGTATGTGGCAGATGAGGAAGCAATGGGGAAGCTAATGGAGAAGAGACATTGCTGCACTCAGATTCTTAGGCTTGTCCACATGCAAAAATTGTATTGTTTTAACTACACTGGGATGGTCTTCCTAGTGTGGATGTGATGATATTACTATAAACGTGCTTTTTGGTGGCATAGGTATTCCCTTATGAGAAGTGGAATAAACTATACAAGTAGAAGGCACCTTTATACTGGTATAGCTGTGACCACCCTAGGGATTATACCAGTAGAATTATATTGGTCAAAAAAATCACACCCCAACCACAATAGTTATACCAGAGCAAAAAGTGTGTTTGGATGAAACCACAGTTTAAACATGGCTTATGTCACCTGCCTCTTACATTTGACTGGTCTTCCTCTGTGCATTGTGCATTGGACAGGGACGCCCAGAAGATTCAGGGGGCCGGGAGTCTTTGGCAGCCGGGGGGTCCCTGCTGCTGAATTGCCACCGAAGACCCAGCACTTCGGCAGCGGGTCCTGGGGCAGAAGGATCCTCACACCGTGGGTCTGCAGGGCACTTCAGCGGTGGGTCCTGGAGCGGAAGGACCCCCTGCCACCGAATTGCCACCAAAGACCTGCAGCAGAAGCAGCTCCGGGGGCCTGGGCCCCCAGAGTGAGTGAAGGACCCCACTCCAGGAGCCCCAAAAAATTCCTATGGGGGGGCTCCTGCGGGGCCCAGGGCAAATTGCCCCACTTGCCCCCTCGTGGGTGGCCCTGGCATTGGAAGCAGCAACGAAAACATTCAGTTCAGGGAGATGCACTTAATTGTGACAAAATGATTTCTATGCTGCTTGAGGCACCTCCCTGACATGTTTGCTCAGCGTGTAAAGGGGCTTTCAGCTGCCTTGCGCCATTTGCTGGATTTTAAATGTGGCAGATTACAAAATGTTTGTCTTTGTGCTGTTCTTGGACTGGGAGGAGACTAGCAGGAATTGGGGAATTCAGATGTAGGCTCATGAAGGGATTTTGTAGGGGGTCATGTATCAGCCGTGGCATTCACTAGAGACTGTGACAGACAGAACACTAGCCAAAAGCAGTGGCTGGGAATAAAGGGAGAGTGGTTGAGATGGTTGGAGCAGGGAACCAGAAATCCAAACTGGTAGATTCCAATCTCTGCCATTGATTCATAGATTTTAAGACCTAAAGGAATTATGATAATCTTGTCTGACCTCCTGCACTACACAGGCCATCGAAACACACCCATTAATTCCTGAATCAAACCAATAACGTCTGTTTGAACAAGGTTAGAAAGGTATCCAGTCTTGACTTCACATGATGGCGAGCTCATCAAGTCCTAGGTAAATTATGCGTGACCTCCAGTCTCTATGTGACTTTGGCCACATTGCTAACATGCTCTGTGCCTCAACTTACCTATGTGAAATGCAGGCACAGTTAATGCTCCCCTATTTCACAGGTGGATTGTAAAGCTTGATTAATTCATGTTTGCAAAATATTTTGTGATTCTCAAATGCATGGTCCTATAGAAAAACACATAGGAGTTTAGGATTTGCCATACTGGCTCAGCCCAAATATTCAAATCATTAGGAATCCCTATTCCCCAGGGACAGCTGAGCCATCTTGGTATAGCATAGTGTATAATACACTAGGACCACCATTAAGAGTCAATTACATGCTCTGCCACTAGCCTGCTGCATGACCTGGGACAAGTCACTTCACTTCCCTTTGCCTCAGTTTTCCCATCTGCAAAATGGGGATAGTGATGCTTATCTCCTTCATACAGTACTTTGAGATCTATTGATGAAAAGTGCTATGCAAGGACTAGGGATTATGTTTATTATTAAGAGCACTGTCCTGGTTGCACTGATGCCAGGGGTAGTACCGCCCACTGAAAGGTAATTTCTACACTACGATAAAACACCTGCTGCTGGCCTGTGTCAGCTGACTCAGGCTCCTGGGACTCAGGCTGTGGAGGCTATAAAATTGAAGTGTAGATTTTTGGGCTCAGGCTGGAGCAGGGGTCTGGGAACCTGGCAGGTGGGGGTGGAGGACCTCAGAGCTCCAGCCTGAGCCTGAATGTCTGAACTGTAATTTTGTAGCCTCACAGCTGGAGCCCCGTGAACCCTTGTGTAGACATGCCCTGAGAACCATAGGAACAGTACTTAGTTTTTAGTATAACAATGTACTGTACATGGTCTGCTGTGTCATAAATGTGCCTTTTGTTTATAGAAAGACTTAGGAAATGTTAGTATGTTTGCAGAGTTGACTCTGGCTGTTTGCTTACCACACTGGGTAGCAGAGGCTAGGACTATGGCTAGCTACCTCTAGAGTTGCTAAAGGAAATGCCTGTCCAGGTCCGTGTTGTAACCATAACCTTGGATACGTTTGGAATAGTCCTTACTGCTTTTTCAGCAGGGCGGGTATTTTTTCAGTTGACTTTACAGCTTATCTCCGCTTTTGGGGGCTGCTGCTGGCACCCCCACAAAAAATACAGTATTAACAGGCAATTGGAATTGTATTGGTGGGGCTTGGTTAGCTCTACCAGCCAGCGGGCCAAATCCTGCATCCTTGTGCAACCTGGTTGAAACCAGTGGGTTTGCACAGGGTGTAAATCAAAGTTGTCTGGTTCAGATAGGCTCCTTTATTAGCTAGTGACTATTATGTATTTGTCCTGAGAACCCTCAGTGGGTATCAGAGTGACTATTTAATACATGGCCCCAATACTGGGGTGTGTGTGTGTAGTTATTTCCAGGGGATGAGGCCATGCTTCTTACAATGCAGTCTGAGAAATAGGAAGCCAGAGGAGAAGGACTTTGTCTAGCTCATTGTTACTACTATTTTTATGACAGTAGCGCATACAGGGTGCAACCAAGATCAGGGCACTGTTGTGCTGGGCAATGTAAAAACACACATTAAGAGATAGTCCCTGCTAGGGTGACCAGATGTCCCAATTTTATAGGGACAGTCCCAATTTTTGGGTCTTTTTCTTATATAGGCTCCTATTACTCTCCACCCACTGTCCTGATTTTTCACATTTGCTGTCTAGTCACCCTAGTCCCTGCTCTGAGAAACTTACAACCTTAAATAGACAAGATGGACAAAGGATGGGAGAGGAAATGGAGGCCAAGTCACCTGCTCAAGATTACAGCAGGTCAGTGGCAGATCTGGGAACGGAATGCAGGTCTCTTGCCTTCCAGACAAAGGCCCATGCTGCCTTCCAGCACTTGTACTTTGGGTTTTAATTGCCATTCCTTCCCTGAGATTTTGGAATTGTTCTACTTCATTTCCTAACATTTGTTACCCACTGGGGTATACTTCCAAGGACCTGATCGCTACCTTCCTTACACACCCCAAACACCCACCCCCTGAAACTCTGGGACATTTTCAAGGTAAAAAGTCATTCAAACAGAGTCTGACTTTGTCTTGCTCCTTATTAATAAATACTCTACTGTTCTACTGTGGTGGCTTGTAACACTTTAGTAAACCTGCTGTAAGCAGTAGTCTTCTGGCAAAATATTGCGGAAAGGTTTGCAGCATAGTTGGAAGGTGGGCTGTTATAGCAAGGAAGTTATACCTTAAAAAAATAACCTAATCAAAACCATTGAAAGTCAATGGGAATTAGGTGCCTAACTCACAAAATTAGGTCAACTGAAGTTACGTCGAGTTACCTGTGTTATGTCAACCTAAGTTACTGCAATAATTAAATCACCTTTGCAAATCCACACTACGCTTCTTGTGTCAGCAGTGCACGTCCTCACCAGGAGTGCTTGCGCTGATTTAGCTGTCAGTGTAGGGCATTGTGGGATGGCTTCTGAAAGGCAGAGAGACAGCTGATGTAAGCAATGAAGGGTCTACACTGACGTTGTATCAAACTAACTACACTGACCTAAGTGCTATGCCTCTCATGGACATGGAGTTAGGTAGTGGCTGAGTTACGTGGGCGGGAGCAACATTTTAGTGTAGATGCTTACAGAATTAGGTCAACATAATCTGTAACACAAGAACTAGGGACCACCAAATGAAATTAATAGGCAGCAGATTTAAATCAAACAAAAGGAAGTCTTTTTTTTCACACAACGCAAGTCAAGCTGCAGAACTCCTTGCCAGAGGATGTTGTGAAGGCCAAGACTATGATAGGGTTCAAAAAAGAACTAGATAAATTCATGGAGGATAGGTCCACCAATGGGTATTAGCCAGAATGGGCAAGGATGGTGTCCCTTGCCTCTGTTTCCCAGAAGCTCGGAATGAGCAACAGGATGGATCACTCAATGATTACTGTTCTGTTCATTCCCTCTGGGGCACCTGGCCATTGGCCACTGTCAGAAGACAGGATACTGGGCTAGATGGACCTTTGATATTATTTAAGAACATAAGAATGGCTATACTGGGTCAGACCAATCTCCTTTTAAGCAGAAATCCAAAGAGTAAGGCTATGTAGGGCTAAGGGAGTACTATTGACCTAACTCTGTAGCATAGACCAGGGCATAGATGCTTTTGTGAATTCCATTCAGCACCTATCTATATCTTACAGCACCTAAATACATTTGTAAATCTGGTCCTTTGTCTTTATATAGCAATAGCATCCTTCCAGTAGAGGATCTCAGGTGCCTTATGAGCATTAAATGTTCACCACATGCCTCAGAGGCAGTCAAACTGGGGCACAAAGGGGTTAATTGACTTGGTCATGGTCAGTGGAAGAGCCAGGAACAGAACCTGTGAATCCCAGTTGTCTCCTCTTCCCACTAGATAATGTTGATGAAGCTGTGTAGAAATTCAATGGGGACGTTCTGCTCCAACTGATCTGCGCACAGTGATCTCAGTTCCTGTTCATGGGAAATGAGCAAGAGGGGGTAAAATGAGGAGAAAATGAGGTAGAGAAAGAAATAGCTTGGGCAAATATTCTGACTGAAATTAATCTCTCTGGGGCAGCAGGAGTTGCCTAAACTGTATTTGAAATGCTGATACCTCAGTAGGGGGCTAGCTGTGCCAGTGATCAGACTGATAATTCCTTTAAAATTATTGTTTTACCTCACTCCATCCAATTACTCAAGTTATTTTGCTATCCTACAGATCTGTCTGTTAATGTCAACAAAATGATTATAGGCTGCAACAGCGTCAAGATGTTTCACCCACAGGAATGCTGGTAAAAATGTTTATGGCACAACATGTTGAAAAGTGCATTTGATGAGTAAATGTCAAGCGTAATCAGCTTCCTGTCACTAGAAACAAAGTGCCACAATCACTGCCCCTGAAATGTCACACATGGAACTAAAGAGCTCCTTTATTGCCAGCCACGTAAATGGCCAACGTTTGTGTCAGAAATTTCCTGAAGAAGCTTCTCTGTTATTACAGCTATTTGCTAGATAGCGTTGGGCAGAATGTTTGATTTGGGACAATTTCAGTGGAGAGTGCTGAGTTCTTCCTCTGGTGAATGTAGTGTTGCTGAAGACAGAGAGGTTGTTATATAAGGAAAGCAGCAATTTAGGATAGCAAATTTGAACACAAACCAGCCTCCTTTACTTGTGGATCAAGCATCAACTTTCAGATGAATGAAAATACAAGTCTCCCATGACATGCTGCATTTTAGCCACCTGCCAGGAGGCCTTTGCTAAATGCCACGGGCTGGTCCTAACTCCTTTGTATTTGGACCCACTTCTGATATGCTTTAATAATAATCATTAGCACTTACACTGTGTAGTCCTTTATATATTTAAACTACTGCACAAATACTAGTCAATGAATCCTTGCACCATCCCCGTAAGGTAGGTTCAGCAAATATCCCTATTTGACAAGGAAACTGCAGCAGAGAGGTGAAGTGACTTGTTCAAGGTCACACAGGTCAGCAGAAGAACCGGGAGCAGAGCTCAGGATTTCTTGACTTCCAACTTTAGGCTCAGTCTTTGGCCACATCACCTCCCAACCTGCTTTGAAAATGACCTGCAAAGCTATCCCCCTATTCCATTTTGTTTCTTACAGCTGTCCCAATACTCCATTTTGTTTTTGTTTTCCTGTGGCCTCCCCTCCCTGGCTGTTAAGTTGTTTACCAGGGCCACTGCCCTTCTCAAAGGGAGGGCCCCTTAAAGTTGTTTACCAAGAGCCATTGCCCTTCTCAAAGGGAGGGCCCCTTAAAGTTGTTTACCAAGAGCCATTGCCCTTCTCAAAGGGATGGCCACTTGTGCTAAGTGGGACCACTGCCCTGTTCAAAGGGTTAGTCCTCTTATCACCCTGTTAAACCTGGGCTCGGTGTAGGGTAGGCAATGTCCAGAGCTGCAAAACCTATTGTCTTTTTAAGATCTTGGGCATGAATCATAGGCCTCATGTGCTTTTGAGTCACCTACTGCACAGGACTCTGCCCAGACATGTTTCTGTGCTCACCTACAGTTTTTTTTCCTATGCCTCCCCCCCTGTGACAGAGGGAGCCTATCAAAAGTACTGGCGGGAAACTGCCTGAGTTTGCCTTTAAAAACAGACATTTTTAAAACTAAGATCAGAAAGGTTCCTGCATTGCTGCCTGGTCTGATCAGCCAGGGGTTCTGGGGGGTCCTTTCTTCACTCTCGTTTTATTTTTGAGCGTACCCCCGTTTTTTGAACCCCCCCCCACGAAGAACGAATTTGCTGCCTGAGAAATCTCCTGATTATTGAGACCGCACCTACCCTTCTAATGATCTTGCTGCTTTTACCTCTGCTGCTTTCTTTGGGGCTGGTAAGAATCCCTCTGTGAAACTCTCTATACTTTTATTTTATTATTTTAGCTGCTGGCTCTGTTTCCCCAGCACACAGATTCAAGCTAAACCTTGGTCTGTGTCTTAAAACCTCTCTTAAACTCCACAGCACTTTGCTGCTAAAAATAAGCCTGTGCTGCTAAGCTGTGCCTTCCTGGACTGTATCCTGGGCTGCCAGCTTGCAGCCCCCCCCACTGCTGCTAAGGTGCACCTATTAGAATCAGGTTCTTAGTCTAGATAAGTTATACTTTCATTTTGCATAGCTGTGGTTAAGTTAGGTTTAGAGAATTGTTTGTATTGTGCTCTGTAAGTTAGGTTTAAAAAAAAATTGTTGCATTGTGGTTCTGTTACTTGCTAATTTGTGTAGTCTTGGTGTTAAGTTAGATCATAGATAAGATTTTGCTGGTGTTCTTGTATAATTGTGGTTAAGTCTGTCTTCCTCGCTGCCCCAAAACCTCAATTGTATTACTGATAGTCTAGCATAAACCCCATTGATTACCCTTTTTTTTTCTCTCTGCTAACACACCTCACATTTTTACATTTACGATACTTGTCGACCACATTTTAGATTCCCCCATAACTGTTAATTTGGCTATATGCTGCTGTGACACAGTAAAACCCTTTACACAGAAAATGTTACTACTGTTACATTTTATCTTCAGTGTTAAATTGGTTACACTTGTAATTGACCATATTGAAACCCCTATATCTATTTGCTAAAAGAAACCCCTCCCCAATTGTTCTACCTTAACAAACCCATACCCTCACTATGAATTTCCCTGTTTTTACATTTTCTTAATAAAGTTTATTTGCACACCACTGTGTGGTAATTGCCCAAGATCCCTATACCTGCAGGCAAGGAAACAAAGGAACTTCCTACCAGTTTCTGGACCAGCAAGTGCTCAGCTCCTCCTTCAGCATCTTCTGTAACTGGAGGATATCTCTGCTGCTTGCCTGAGAGCCTTCTCCTCAACAATGGCTCTTACACTTACTTGGATTAGCATTGTGTTCACTCTCTCCATCTGGTGGTGATATTGTTGGGCATAAACTGCTCTTTCCCTGTGGCCAGCACCTGTAATTCAGATGCAATGGAACTCTCAATAGCTCTCTTGTGGTTTCCTCTTAAAAATTCTGATTGTAACTGAAGGATTCTCCTCACACTTTGGGGCACATATCATACCCTTTGTGGCAACATCTCTTAGGACTTAGTAAAAGCCAGGCAATGTACGGCAGCCAGAAAATGTTCCCTCCAGCTGCCTTAATGCTTGATTAATCCCTTTGCACGCAACAATTAGGAATTCTTCCTCTCTACGACGTTATCTCCATCTATTCTATGCTGGAAATCTCCAGTGGAGAAAATCAGGCATCAATCAAATTTCTGGCCATGTAGAAAATAATGTGGTAGTGAGTTCTTTTGAATAAACAGCAAATTCTTGAAGTCCACTAGGGGCTTCTCCAAACTGTCCCAATCTATAATATCGTCACTGGTGGTCTGTGTAGTATGTAGATAGCATGGATTTTTTTAACTTTAGTGCCATTAGGTATGATGTCCATCGTTTGCAATTTGGAAGGAAGATGATCTGTCTGTATTTGTGCAAGTTTTCTTCAGTGAGGTTTGATGATTCACTCCATACACGGCCTAAATGCAGTGCCTTGCATGGTGTCAAGTATCAGAGGGGTAGCCATGTTAGTCTGAATCTGTAAAAGCAGCAGAGAATCCTGTGGCACCTTATAGACTAACAGACGCCCCCCCCCCCGTTTTGGATCATGAGCTTTCGTGGGTGAATACCCACTTCGTCAGATGAATGTAGTGGAAATTTCCAGGGGCAGGTATATATATGCTAGCAAGCAAGCTAGAGATAACGAGGTTAGTTCAATCTGGGAGGATGAGGCCCTGTTCTAGCAGTTAGGTGTGAAAACCAAGGGAGGAGAAACTGGTTCTGTAGGTTGGCAAGCCATTCACAGCAATGATAGTGGTCAAGTGCCCTGGAACTTCATTCACTGAACATGGGGCAAAGTTACCTATCCACCAGCAATTTGTCAAATCGCATCCAATATCACTTTGTTCTCCTGTGCACCCCAGAACATGATACAGTTCTGTGGCATCTGGAAGCCTACTATGTCTGTGACAAACAAAGAATACTTCCAGGGTGTCAAACTACCAGCACAGAAGAAGATTGCAGATGGAACTGAAGCTCAGCAGTTGCAAACTCATAACCCTCTTACGGGAAGTCAATGCCATTTCTGGTCCTCATTATGAACTCAAAGAGGTCCTTTTTTTGCTGCATGGATGGCATACATTAAGGTCTGCTATAGTGTGGCCAGGGAGGTTGAAGTTTGCTCTCCTACAGGTTTTGTATACTGCCATTCCTAATAATCTGAGGAATACACTAAGAAACTGCACCATCTACTCAAGGACACTCCCCTACACTAACACTGGAACAAATCAACATACCCTTAGAGCCCTGACCAGGCTTTATTCTATCTACCAGCTACCAAGATCCACAAACCTGGGAAATCCTGGACGCCCCATCAATCTCGGGCATTGGCACTCTCATGAGGGACTGTCTGGATATGTGGACTCTCTCTCAGACCCTATGCCACCAGCACTCCCGCCTATCTCGTGACATCCACTGATTTTCCTGAGGAAACTTACAATGCATTGGTCACCAACTTCCAGAAACACCATTAGGACCAGAACTTCAAAGCGAAACCTGCTGAGCTTCAATTCATCTGCAAATTTGACACCATCAGCTCAGGGTTGAACAAAGACTGTGAATGGCTTGCCAACTACAAGAACCAGTTTCTCCTCCCTTGGTTTTCACACCTCAACTGCTAGAACTGGGCCTCATTCTCCCTGATTGAACTAACCTCATTATCTCTAGCTTGCTTGCTAGCATATATATACCTGCCCCTGGAAATTTCCACTACATTCATCTGACGAAGCGGGTATTCACCCATGAAAGCTCACGCTTCAAAACGTCTGTTAGTCTATAAGGTGCCACAGGATTCTCTGCTGCTTTTAATCAAAATAATGTGGAAGTTGCTCAGATACCATGGTGAAGGGCTGTACAAAACCCTAAAATAGGCAGGTAGGTAGATAGCTTTTACAAAGAAACTTTTACAACCTCCCTCTCATGTTACAGATAGTTAGTAATCCTGGTTTTATGGCAAAAGAATCTTAAAAAAAAAAAAAGGTTGTTGAAACAAAGCAGTTCTGAATGGAAAAGGTATTGAAATCCTGAAGATTTGATTTAATATTTTTATTACGTATTTTTGGAGCCCTGATTACACCCGCCAGCCCCCAGGAATTTATTTCCCTAAGAAAAATCATACCATGGATTACAAGATTGCAGGTTAAATCCACTGCTGTGAACTTATTTTTACAGCTCCGACTACACTTGTACAATTTGTAAAATCTTGTAACACAAAGTTTTCAATACTACATCATGGAAGAAGGTACTTATATATGGATGAGATAGACAGAAGACTCTGGATTTTCTCCTTCTGCTATCTTTTTGGCAAAAAAGAAAAAAAAAGGTGGAATCTCCTTCTTTTGAATGTACCTGTAAATAATTTCCTATAAATATTCTATAGTAAGTTCATGGGGTAATCAGAGACACTGGCTCAAATTTGTCCTTCAGTTTAGGAGCAAGGTAAAAAATGTTGAGATTGTCTGTAGAGTATAACAACATGGAAAATAAAATATGCCAAAGATGTGCACATAGTGTGCGTGGAATTATATTGGTAAAGCCCCCATGGAACATACATGACAGCTAGGACTACATATTGGTTTGAATCTCAATTTTTCCAATACCTCATATTACACCTGGACATTTTAGAATGCAAGTCACTTCAGCCAGCACTGCATAACAATCATAATTTCCAGAAATATTATGATTATTGTATAACAATTCAATTAATAGACCTAGCGAAGCGGAGGAGATTTTTTTTCAATCCAAATGTCACAGCAAGAGAGACCTCCATCTGATTGAAATGTCAGTGTGAATATTGGATAAGATTCCACGTTGCTGCTCCTTGATGTTATGGTCTTTTCCAGGCTTTGAATGTGATAAATACAGGAGTTATACTGCTCACTTTCCAGTTAGTCAAAAGGAAAAAAAAATAACAATCAAGTTACAATACACGATTAGATATAATATAGCTTTTTCTTTTTATATATCTATATAATCAAGTAAAAAAAGTTAAAATAGTTGGAAGTAAAAAATGAAAAAATAGCTGATTGTGTTTTTGTTTTTCTTTACAGTGATATGGTAGCAAATACAAGACAAATGCATAATAAACCTTTACATAAGGTGTCTGGTCCCATCTCCAGCAATAGGGCTCAGCTTGGAGTAGAAAATGAAATTGGTTGAATTTTCTTTGTTTTTGGCTGTAGCTTCTGTAGATGATGTGATGTGAGGAAAACATATTGCAAATATCCACCTCCAAGGTGTTTTACAAAAGACCTAAAACACCAAAGGGTGAATTTTTCCCCTTGCCAGGGAGAGCCAGCACAAGCAACATGAAAGTCCCACTTAAGCTGTCAATTGTGTATATGCGTCCATTCTATACTCTCTTACCAAAAAAGACATTGGTTCTATACTTTTGTTGCCCTCATTCCCTCCAAAGCCATCCGTTGTATGCCCTGAGGATTAAATGGGACATAAATGATGCCCAGGCCTTTTGCTAGCCCTCTGCACAGGAGTGAATTTCCCCCAGAATGTCACACTGAAATGCTGATGTGTTCATTGACAAAGCTTGGCAAATGGTCACACCGAGCCCTATTTTGGCTGTAGAAAAGAAAGAAGTACTAGTTTCCAGCATAAAATGAGATCAGACAGACAACCAACACAAACAGTATTTTTTCCTGTTGTCTGCATAATAATAACATCATGTTTGCATATAGAACAGCTTTTGCATTATTGCTCTACTTATAAGAATATAGTAACAAACTTAGAACAGACTTGCACGTTACAAACTTAAGGTTCTTTGGTGAAGAATGAAAAAACAGTATTTTAGCTGAAATACATCTCAGAGAAGTTTCTGCTTTTATCTGTTGATCCTTTGGATTCTCTCACAGAAGAGGGAGAGGTACTGAGTGAGCTTCACCATGGCAACTATGGCAACCCCACCAATCATCATGCATGTTGGCCAGAAAAGTGAGTGGAACAGCACATTGGAACTGTAAAGTTTGGTTAATATCACATTCTTCTGAATGCCTTCTGGGTCATAAAAGCACGAGAAGCGCTGGTACTTCCTGAAATTTTCCATTACAACACTCACAAGTGACATGGACTCTTCGTAGTTCTTGCCACACTTGGGGATGTAGGAACACTGGGAAGAAATTAAAAGGAAAAGAAATGTCTCTAACCAAACACTATTTTGGATGACAAACAGAAAAATCTCCAGCAGACTGTCCCTTTCATAAGACCACAGAACAATTAAACCAACAGTAAGAATAATAAAATAGTCATAGTCATGGTCACAATTATATGAGGAACAATACTTTAAACTTTTATAGCAGTTTCCGTTTGAGAAACTCAAAGGTCTGTACAAATATTAATGGAGTAATCCTCACCCTACCCTTTTACAGATACTTATCCCCAGGGGAGGAGGAAGCATTAGAATGGAGCAAGCAGGTATTACATTCCCCAGTGAGACAGTGGCCAAACCCTCTACAAGAGCCCAAACTGGGAACAGGCAGAAATTCCTGGCACATTTCCTTTTTGCACATCCATGCAGAATGTGTCCCATAATTAGGGCCAGTGGTTCGTCACATGGCCACAGGGTGATCCTGGGTTCCATGATTGATTTGGTCTGTGGGTAGCTCTCTCTCTCTCTCAGACCCCTCTCAGCACTGCTGTATGGCTGAATCTGCCTGCACTGGGAGAACAGCTATCAGTGGTTTTTGGTTATTAATTTAATTTTATCAAGTGAGATTTGCAAAGGAAAAAGACATTTTGATTAAAATAATGTGACCTGTGACTTTTGATTTTTTAAAATATATAAATTTCATAAACTTCCCCTGCTCTCTTTTATGACTATGCCATGACTTTTCATAACATACTGCGACAAACCTGCTGCCCTAATAACAATCCATAGATTAACCTTGTAACAGGATTTGATTGATTCATTAGCGAGTTTATTAGCTGAGAATCTGATTTCCAGTGCAGCAGAGATGCTGGATGGCATTAGCAGACTGCAGCATTAAGGGTAGAGCATATCAGCACTTCTTTTATGAATATTTCATAGAGCAATAGAAATTAGAGGTGGAAAAGACCAGAGAGGTTGCATCTCATCCATCTTCCTGCTAGAGAAGGATTGTTCCCTCCAGCATGTTTTCTAGTTCTTTGCCCGCCATAAGGTTTCTACAACTTCCCAGTAGAACCTAATACATCACAGCCTGGTAGACTGCACTATAAGGAAATGTTTCATCCAGGTCAGCCTGAGTTTTCCTTTATAACCCATTGCTTCAAGTGGCAATTGTAACCCCAGCGTTTCCAGCTCTTGTGATTTTATTACGAGTCTCGATATTTTGGTTTTGTTCTTAAAGCCCCTGTGCTGGATTCTTGTGATTAGGTGACCATCTGAGCTTTCATTTTTGTGAAAGTACACCGCTACCTCGATGTAACGCCACCCGATATAACACGAATTTGGGGCTGCACACTCTGGTGGAGCAAAGCAAGTTCAATATCACACGGTTTCACCTATAACACTGTAAGATTTTGGGGCTCCCAAGGACAGCATTATATCGAGATAGAGGTGTAAGCTTCTGGTTGTGGAGAAAAGCTTGAAGGTGCAGCTTAAAGGCTCAAAAAGTAGATGGCAACTAAAGAGAAGCCCACATTGATTATTATTTAAAATCTCATGATTTTTAAACCAGTCTGATGTTTTTAGGAGCCTGACTCATGATTTTTGAATATTTGAGGTTGGCAACACTATAATCCCTTTATATTGCTCTCAGTAATTCCTTTGCATGCTTGGTGGTTATAGCCTTCCAGTGTTGTGGTAGCATGTCCTCCCCCTAGCTGCAAATGGAGCCAAGCCATATGGTACATATTTAGCCTGTTTAATGTTATCAGTCTCTCTAATCATGGGCCAATTCTGTGTAGTTAGTTAGGACTCAATTGTTCTTTTCCAACTTGCCCTGTGGGAGGGGTGGTATATAGCTGCCCCACACACTGGAAAATCTCTAGGATGTAATAACCCCCCAGAGAGTCACAATTCCTTCCCTGCTATGGCCTTTGTCCTCAGGTAATTGCTTACTACTTCTGAGCTGTGGGAAGAGAGGATGAGATTAAACAAGGTTCTGCCCATTCTCTACCCTTCTTCAGCCACTCCCCATCCACTTGCTCAGGGCAAGAAATAGCAGGCACATAGGCTCCTAAACACCTGTGACGATCTGGGCCTATCTCCCATTGGGAGGATCTGGGCAATAGTGCCCACTTGACTACAGACTTCTGGATCCAAGGTCAAGGGAAGCATCTTAGAGGCCCCACATAGCCAGACGGCATGGGCCATAATCTAGCTCTTAGTTTCCATCCAGTGTTGGTCATAGACAGTGTATAAATGCTCAGCCTGGGAATAACTGTGAATTTAATTGGCTGGACTGGATTTTGGTTATGCAATGGAATGAGAGGGTTGGGGGCTTAGCTTTGTTTGCTTTTTGCTTCAGTAATGCCTAGGTGCTTATATATTCCAGTAAGCCCAGACTATTAGTATTCAGATGAATTACAACACGTGGCCTCCAACTCTTGTAAGTCTTTTGATACCAGGAACAGTAGACATACCAATCCAGCCTAAGCTATTCATGGCAAGATGATTTTCAAATACCAAGCCTGCCAAGAACAAGTGCAAAGATAGCTAGATATCCTATACCATTCATCCCTGGGTCCTTGTAGTAGGAAGGATTTTATCTGTGCCAGGGTCCTATATATGCTGTACAAGTCATTGATGCCTGTTATCCTAGGTGCTAAGTGCCAGGGTGGCTTAGAAGACCTGTTATCCCAAGTTCTAAATACCCGTGTGGTTTGCAGTTCCCGTTATCCCAAGTTCAGAGTGGCAGGATAGTTTACATTACCCTTTATCACAGGTTCTGAGTACTTGGGTGGTTTATAATCCCTGATTCAATGGCAGATTCCTAAATCATCAGTGCGTGTTAAGCTTTAAACTGTGGCATTGATTCATCTTCCTAGCTGATAGTCAGAGTTGTAGAACAATGCAGCTGCCTATGTTGTCGTTTGCTGCTGGCAATTATGCATAGGATTCCATGTTCTGGACAGATCAGTGGCTAGGAAGCAACTCTCCTAGTGTGAAAGTTACTGATAGTCCCCTTAACAGCTTACAAGCAGCCAGTAGGGGGAAGCAGAAGCCTCACGTACACAGTACCCTGAACTTTTGAACTATCTTTTCTCTTCTGCCTCAAAGCAGAGAAAACTTGCTTCAAATCAGTTTTTACTAACCAGATAACAGAGTGCGGGGTTTGACACCTACCAATCAAGCGTTAACACGCAGAGGTCTTTGTCTAAAAGTGTATAAAAGGCTTGTGAAATTTGTATGGAACAGAGTCTTTGTACGAAGGTACAGGGCTCTCCTTTCTTCTGCAGAATAAAGCATCTTTTCCTTATCCCTGTCAGGCTGTTATTGGCTCTCAGCTAGGCAGACCCGATATTTTGGTAACAGTTTCTGGTGAACCCCAGACGGGACTCTCCTAGCTTGGACATCGGACTCCGGATGGTTGCAGCGAACTAGGAGCAGCGCCACTGGGGTGTTTAGCCCCTCTTCCTCACTTCACCGTGGCCCCTGGGGTTCATGCTCCGATAAGGTGATCCCTAATAGGATACGGAAACACCATCTGGTTCTTGTTCGCTATCTGGTTCTGGTTCTGTTCTGGTTAACCGGCTACTGTTTTTCTGCTCTGTTCATTTGGGCGTTAGGTTTGTGGGCGGAATTGAACCTCTCGTTCATAATTTCTCAGGGTGGCAGCCATAGCGTGCAATGAAGCTCTGAGGTCGAATTGAGATCCTTCTGTCCCGTCCCCTGTAGCGGTCAGTGTAATAGAGGTAGAAAATTCTGGATTAGACCGTAATTCCCTCTGCTCTCTGTGTAATTCTCTGTTTGAGTGTCAGGAGACAGATGGGTGGGTCTCTGGGGAAACCTTCTAAAGATAGCCCTTTGGATTATATGTTAAGTAAATGGCTCCTGCCCAGTGTTCAAAAAGGGATGTCAAGGAAGCGCTTTTTACAACTTTGCACCCAGGATTGGCCAGCCCTGGGAACTGCATGGCCAGAGTTTGGCTTCTTTGATATTCTGACTCGTTTAACTTCTTTGCGCCTGATATTGGAGAATCTGGCACCAGGGCAAATGGACTATTGGTTTTTGTGGGACGATGAGGCTCATCGTCGCTTGAAGAAGGTACAAATCCGGGCCCCTCTATTCCTGAAAGCTTCTGCCCCTCACGAAGCCGACTGTTGGGAGGATATTCCCCCCATGTATTGTCCTAGACCACGGCCACCCCCGGCAGTAATACCACCGGCTGTGGTGGACCTGGTTCCCTCCTCTACAGGGCCCGAGACAGTGGACCCGCCACCAAAAACTGAGGAAGCCACAATTCAAGTTGATGAATCAACTAGTGGAGTGACGGGTAGTGGGTACAATTCTCTGTCCACTGTCCTTAGTCCGTCCCATACGAGAAAAGGAGCACTATATGGAGAAGAAATAGTTAATATTCAGGCACTCCTCCGGACCATCCCACTTCCCACAATGGATGGGAATGTGGTAGACCGTTATGTCCATGTCCCTTTTACTACTGCAGATCCTATGAACTGGCAAACCACTACGCCCCACCTCAGAGACGACCCGGACGTCGTTCATAAGCGATTGTGTGCCTTTTTGCAGTCTCATAATTCTGATTGGCAAGATGTGGGCCAACTTTTAGATTGCCTACTGCGCACAGAGGAGAAAGAGTGGGTCCTAAGGGGGGCCCGGGAGGCTGCGGAGGAAATTTGGGAGCGACACCTCTCGATGACGTCACTTGTCGACGGCAAGTGGCATCATCGAGGGGCGTCCCCGACGAAATTCGGGGGCTACACCTCTCGATGACATCACTTGTTGGCGACAAGCATAGTCATTGAGAGGCGTCCTCACTGAAATGCCGCTGAAATTTGGCAGCATTTCGGTGGGTGCTCTCCTGGGGACCAGGACGTGGGCGCATTAAGATGCCCCCGGCGCCTGCAGGCATTGTGTTGGGGACCACTGAACTAGACAGTCACAATGGTTTGTTCTGGCCTTGGAGGCTTTGATTACAGTGCGGTATAAGAGTGATTACTGATACATAGTGTCTATTCCTGGCATCACTTATGCTCTGTGGAAATAAATCAGGAATAACCCCAGTGGAGAAAAAGAATTAAACTGATGTAGAGAGAAAGCAGAATCAGGCCTTTCCAACTCCTTGAAGTACTGCAACACTTCCAAGGCATAACAGAATGACTCAGTAGTTTGAATAGAAGAGACTGCTGATCCTATTTACTTTCCCCAGAGGCTGCTAGCAGCTGACAGTTGAGAAGAGAGTGGAGCAGCGAAGCTGCTATGGTTGTAGGATTGACAAGGGGCTAGGCAATAGTCTTTAAAGGCTAGAAATAAAATATGCACAGGGAGAGAAATGAAAAATCTTGTGTGCACTTCTGGGGAGATTAAAATAGCTCAATCGACACTCATTTACTTCCTGCTGATTCTGATCAGAAGCCGACAGGGGTGCATTAGATATCTCAATATAAATTGCATCTACTCCTTCCCTTAATCTTTCGGGAAGCCAGCTACTTTAGATAGTGAGTCTTATAAAGTAATCATTATTTAAAATCAAAGTGCATTTTCCTCAGTCTGAGCTAGTGAGAGAAGCAGAGAGCGTGGCTGCAGACACTGCAGTGTGGGCGTGTGTGTGTGTGAGAGACTGTGGTAGGGGT
This sequence comes from Chelonoidis abingdonii, assembly GCF_003597395.2. NCBI lineage: Eukaryota > Metazoa > Chordata > Testudines > Testudinidae > Chelonoidis > Chelonoidis abingdonii. The sequence continues at coordinate 12,089,150 of NC_133776.1, forward strand.
GTGCAGTGAGCTGGAAAGATTATGCAGGTTTAGGCTGACCCTTGGAAGGTCACTTGGGTTGACCTGGAACGTAAGTGCAGCTCTTTTCATAGTGTTGTTGGTAATGTTTGGAATCAGGGAGGCAGCTGCTTGCTTTTTTTTGTGGGTGAGTAGTGGAGGTAGATCTTAGCAATGTGATGATATGGAAGGAAACTGACCACCAGCACCCTGTTGGTGCATAGAAAATCAAGCACTTTCATGCACATTTCCTCTCTCCTGTGCATGAGGCCCCTCTCCAACCTGTTGAATGGATGGCAGCTTGTCAGGTCTAGCAGTGGGGAATATCCATCAGCTATTCCTAGCCTGCCTCTCACAGCAGCAGTATATATTATTGCTTGCTAGGTGTCTGCAGATGAGGTTATAAATACAGAGGAAAAACAAGGTGAGAAGGGTACATAAGGAATTAGAGATAACAAGAGAAGGGCATGCCCCTTTATTTCAGAACCAAAACTAGTATCAGAAACACGAGGAATATTGCACATGGGATGAACTGGTTTAGGATGCTTGGGATCCTGAAAGCATGTTGGCTTGTATTTTTCCTAGTCTGAGGGACCAGTATCCAGTTAAAATTATGAGATGCCTTAAACCATAGTGATGGAAATTAATGCTGTTTGCCAATGGAAAGCTGGTCATGCCAGTTTCCCTGGAGTGTACAGCAGGGTCTTCTAGCCCTGATGGTTCATAAGAGAGAGAGGCTCTTCACTGGGCCAAACAGCACCCAAGACCAACACTGAGAAGGTTGTGTGCTCCAATATAGAGGGCATCAGTCTGGGAATCAGAAAACTGGGCTTTAGCATTGATTTCCTGTATGACCTTGGGCAAGTCACTTAACTTCTCCAGCTGTAATGTGGGGATAATGATGCTTGGAAATCCAAGGGATGCAATGTTAAGTATTAATATTACTTAATGCAGGTTTCTTCCAGCACTACATGGGAGGAGGAAGTGGCTTCTATGCCTGCTCTAGGGGGAGAGTCAACTTTTGTAAATGGACATTATACCTCATCGATCTTTATGAATTCTTTGAGAGGTCGACAAACATATGGGCAATGGTGATCCAGTTCATATGGTGTATCTGAATGTTCAGGAAAGCCTCTGACAAGGTCCCTCACCAAAGTCTCTTAAGCAAAGTAAGCTGTCATGGAATAAGAGGGGAGGTTCTCTCATGGATCAGTAACTGGTTAAAAGATAGGAAACAAAGGGTAGGAATAAATGGCCAGTTTTCACAGTGGAGAGAGGTACGGTAAATAGCAGGGGCCCCCAAGGATCTATACTTGGACCAATGCTGTTCAAGATATTCATTAATGATCTGGAAAAGGGGGTAAACAGTGAGGTGGCAAAGTTTGCAGATGACACAAACCTACTCAAGGTAGTTAAGACCAAAGCAGATTGTGAGGAGTTACAAAGGGATCTTACAAAATGGAATGATTGAGCAACAAAATGGCAGATGAAATTCAGTGTTGATAAATGCAGAGCTATGCACATTGGAAAATATAATCCCAACTATATATACAAAATTATGGGATCTGAATTAGCTGTTACCACTCAAGAAAGAGATCTTGGATAATTGATAGTTCTCTGAAAACATCTGCGCAATGTGCAGTGGCAGTCAAAAAAGCTAACAATGTTAGGAAGCATTAGGAAAGTGATAAATAATAAGACAGAAAATACCATAATGCCACTATATAGCAGTGCACAGACAATCTAGGAAGTTGTTGGAAAGTGTAGGGGACAATGTACGGTGCAAGTGCTGGAGGAACCAACTAGGGGCAGAACTCTTCTTGACCTGCTGCTCACAAACAGGGAAGAATTAGTAGGGGAAACAAAACTGGATGGGAACCTCGGAGGCAGTGAGCATGAGATGGTCAAGTTCAGGATTCTGACACAAGGAAGAAAGAAGAGCAGCAGAATATGGACCCTGGACTTCAGAAAAGCAGACTTTGACTCCATCAGGGAGCTGATAGAAAGGATCCCCTGGGAGAATAACATGCGGGGGAAAGGAGTCCAGGGTTGCTGGCTGTATTTTAAAGAATCCTTATTGAGGTTGCAGAACAAACCATCCTGATGTGTAGAAAGAATAGTAAATATGGCAGGCGACCAGCTTGGCTTAACAGTGAAATCCTTGCTGATCTTAAACACAGAAAAGCAGCTTACAAAAAGTGGAAGATTGGACAAATGACCAGGGAGGAGTATAAAAATATTGCTCAGGCATGTAGGAGTGAAATCAGGAAGGCCACACTTGGAGTTGCAGCTATCAAGGGATGTTAACAGTAACAAGAAGGGTTTCTACAGGTATGTTGGCAATAAGAAGGTGGTCAAGGAAAGTGTGGGCCCCTTACTGAATGTGGGAGGCAACCTAGTGACAGACGATGTGGAAAAAGCTAATGTACTCCATGCTTTTTTTGCCTCTGTCTTCACGAACAAGGTCAGCTCCCAGACTACTGTACTGGGCAGCACAGTATGGGGAGGAAGTGGTTCAGGACTATTTAGAAAAGCTGGACGAGGACAAGTCCATGGGGCCAAATGCACTGCATCTGATGGTGCTAAAGTAGTTGGCGGATGTGATTGCCGAGCCATTGGCCATTTTCTTTGAAAACGCTTGGTGATCAGGGGAGATCCCAGATGACTGGAAAAAGGCTAATGTAGTGCCCATCTTTAAAAAATGGAAGGAGGAGGCTCTGGGGAACTACAGGCCAGTCAGCCTTACCTCAGTCCCTGGAAAAATCATGGAGCAGGTCCACAAGGAATCAATTTTGAAGCACTTAGAGGAGAGGAAAGTGATCAGGAACCGTCAGCATGGATTCACCAAGGGCAAGTCATGCCTGACTAACCTCATTGCCTTCTATGATGAGATAACTGGCCCTGCGGATGAGGGGAAAGCAGTGGATGTGTTATTCCTTGACTTTAGCAAAGCTTTTGATATGGTCTCCCATTGTATTCTTGGCAGAAAGTTAAAGAAGTATGGGCTGTATGAATGGACTATAAGGTGAATAGAAAGCTGGCTAGATCATCGGGTTCAACAGGTAGTGATCAATGGCTCCATGTCTAGTTGGCAGTCAGTATCAAGCAGAGTGCCCCAAGGGTCGGTCCTGGGGCCGGTTTTGTTCAATATCTTCATTAATGATCTGGAGGATGGCGTGGACTGCACCCTCATCAAGTTTGCAGATGACACTAAACGGAGAGAGGTAGATATGCCTGGAGCGGCTAAGGAGAGGATACAGAGAAGACCTAGACAGTTAGAGGATTGGGCCAAAAGAAATCTGACAAGGTCGACAAGGACAAGCGCAGAGTCCTGCACTTGGATGGAAGAATCCATGACTGCTACAGACTAGGGATCAAGTGGCTAGGCAGCAGTTTCTGCAGAAAAGGACCTAGGGATTACAGTGGACAAGAAGCTGGATATGAGTCAACAGTGGCCCCTGTTGCCAAGAAGGCTAACGGCGTTTGGGCTGTATAAGTAGGAGGATTGCCAGCAGATCGAGGGATGTGATCATTCCCTTCTATTCAGTTTGGTAAGGCTTCATCTGGAGTATTGTGTCCAGTTTTGTGGCCCCACACTACAAGAAGGATGTGGAAAAATGGAAAGAGTCCAGTGAAGGGCAACAAAATGATGAGGGGTTGAGCACATGACTTATGAGGAGAGGCTGAGGAGCTGGGATTTAGTCTGCAGAAGAGAAAGAATGAGGGGGGATTTGATAACTCGCTTTCAACTACCAGAAGGGGGTTCCAAGGATGGTTCTAGACTGTTCTCAGTGGTAGCAGATGACAGAACAAGGAGTAGTAGTCTCAAGTTGCAGTGTGGGAAGTTTAGGTGGCTATTAAGAAAACCTTTTTCACTAGGATGGTGGTGAAGACTGGAATGCGTTACTTAGGGAGGTGGTGAATCTCCTTCCTTAGAGGTTTTTAAGGTCAGGCTTGACAAAGCCCTGGCTGGTGATTTAGTTGGGATTGGCCTGCTTTTTGAGCAGGGATTGCGACTAGATGACCTCCTGAGGTCCCTTCCAACCCTGATATTCTATGATTCTATGGTACACCCACACCTTGAACGCCATGTGTAGTTCTGGTCACCCATCTCAAATACAATATATTAGAATGGAAAAGGTACAGAAAAGGACAACAAAAATGGTATGGAACAGCTTCCATGAGGAGAGATGAAAAAGACTGGGACTGTTCAGCTTTGAAAAGAGATGACTAACAGAATGTGACAGAAGTCTATAAAATCATGAATGGTATTGAGAAAAAGTGTTATTTACCCCTTCATATAACACAAGAACTGGGGGTTACCTGATGAAATTAATAGCTAGCTAGGGTGACCAGACAGCAAATGTGAAAAATTGGGACGGGGGTGTGGGTAATAGGAGCCTATATAAGAAAAAGACCCAAAAATTGGGACTGTCCTTATAAAATTGGGACATCTGGTCACCCTCTAGGTAGCAGACTTATAACAAACATAAGGAAGTATTTCTTCACACAATGCACAATCAACCCATGGAACTCATTGCTGGAGATGTTGTGAAGGCCAAAAGAATAAGTGGGTTCAAAAAAGGATTAGATAAATTAATGGAGGATAGGCCCATTGATGGCTATTAACCAAGATGGTCAGGGACACAATCCCATGCTCTGGGTGTCCCAAAGCCTCTGACTGCCAGATGCTGGGATCTGATGATGGGGTAGATCACTCGATAATTGCCTTGTTCTGTTCATTCTCTCTGAAGCATCGGGCATTGGCCACTTTCAGAAGACAGGATACTGAGCTAGATGGACCATTGTTCTGACCCAGTATGACCATCCTTATGTTCTTATGAGATGACAGCCAGGTCTACACCTAAAATGTAGGTCGACATAATCTCTCCCCGGAGAGATGTAGCTATGCCGACCTAATCCCCAGCATAGATGCAACTGGGTTGACAGAAAAATGCTTCCATTGGCCTACTTACTGTTGCCTGTGGAGGTGATGATTCCCACAGTTATGGAAAAACCCCTTCTGTCAAAGTAGGCTGCATCTTCACTACAGGGAAATGCTGACATAGCCCCCGCAGTGCAGACATGGCCAGCAGGTCTGCTGTGGCCTGTGGTTGTAGCCTAGCATTGTGCCTTGTGACCCAGAAACTCCTCCCTATAGTGCATCTCTGCACCATAATGACTCAGACTTTCCTAAATGTACCAGTCTGGCCACTACAGGACCAGACTCTTGTTTTTGTATTTCATTGTTGTCTGGGACCAATGTTTTTGCTTCCCAGCATAGACTGATGACACAGGAGAGAAGAAAATGAAGTAGTTACTGATCACTAGATAAGAGTCACAGTTATACACTAACAGGATGCGTCAGTGCGACCCTGACCTCAACTGTAACTGCTATGACCGCACAGCTGTCAGCACAGCAGGGGTAGGTGCATGCCTTGGCTGTGGCCCAAATAATGTAGCCACAGAGCTGTGATGAGAAGTGGACTGCTAGCCTGGGAGCAGAGATTTGTTGTGCTGATTTGAGTGTGCTGAAACTTGGAGTCTATGTTAATTCCATCAAGGTTCAAGAAATCGGGTATTTTATAGACATTGCTATTGAGGTCCAAGTCCCATTTAATACTGGATTTGGATTCAGATCACAGAACCACCAGCATATCAGAAAAAAAACCCAGGAATCCTCCTGAGAGCAAAGTTTAACCTGTAAAACAACCTTGGGCTTGGGAAGTATTAACTGTGCCTACATTAGATTAAGGGGAGATTGTGTTTGGGAGAATGTAAGAATAGATTTAGACAAACAAAAATCTTCAAACAGCAGAGTTTGGAAATTTATACAGAATCCTTTGGTTTGTTTATACGCATTGTGGGACCATAATTTATTTGAGTTGCTGTAATCAAAATACAGCATGGATTTCACTGGAATTTGCTTATACATCACCAGCAAACCATGTCTCTGCTGTTTACTGGCTAAACTGATCTCCAAGAACCATATTTCTAAAGTAATACCGGATAGAGAATTGGAAGCTGCTGAACATTACAACAGAAAGAAGGCTGGGGCATTATCCTTTGTTTTACAATTTGATTTCATAGGAACCAGTATCCCAGCTACAGGAGCAAATTATCCAACTGAATAACTGGCCTTGTGAAACCATTAGATGCTTTGACTAATTTCAATATCACTTCATCTTAATACATGAAGGTAATTTGGTCAGCTGAGCTGCTACCTTAAATAGAAACACAATGGGTCAAATTCAGCCTGATGTAACTGAATGGAATGTATTTGCAGCTTACTTTGAACTGGGCCTCTGTTACTGTGTCCAGGTGCATATAATCTGGGGTGTAGTGGAGGGCCCTGGGATGATTTTAACTGCATCCTTAGGTAACTGCAGGTGCAAAATTGGGCTTGCAATAATTTGTGCAAATAATTGTGGATGCCAAGATGAAAGGCAGCTCCTAAAGCTCTGACCTCAATGCCCTGCTACATAAAAGAATATAAACAGCCATCTGCAGATAGTCACTCACCACAGTCATGAACATTAACAAGCCCTAATACACATAGTAATGAGTCACCAGCACAAATGCACTTGCAATCTCAGGGAGACATTTGTTATAGTCTCCTGAAGATATTTGATCTGGCTCAGTCCCACTGTATTAAGTTTACTCTGGATTTACAGTGGTGCAGAGAACAATTTTTTGCTCAGGATTTTGAAATAATTTCAGGCATTAGTAAAACAGGTGAGGAAATAGAACTATGTTTACATCAGCTGAGAATCTGGGCTGTTATTTTTATCATGACAATATTTCTTCACTAAACTTTCAGCATCTTCATGGCACCCAGGGGATCAAATTGCTCTCCTTTGTCCATGGGTTACACTCTCCTGACCTCAACTGGGCTGCAGCGGTGTAAGAGAGAGAGAAGAATTTGGCTGCCATGTCCAAGATGAAGACATATCTTCTGTCAGATATAGAGCCGTCACCTACCTCTGTTGCCATGCTGGCTAGACTTAGCTCCACATCGAGAAGGCCATTTCTATTCTCACTGCCATGGACGCTGTATTTACTTTGCTAGAGGTGTTATAGTATAAAGCACAACCATACGAAAAAGGTGCATTGACTTGTGCACAGCTCACTTAGAATATCAATCTGACAGACACTCAGGGTGATATTGTCTCTCTGTCACTGCCCGCATTGGCAGAAGAAGGGGAGGACTGACAGCAGACCAGCAACATCTCCCAGGAGGCACTTTGCCTCCAGCAGGTCCAAACTCTGCAGGAGAGACACACAACAGTGGTATGTGCTATACCTTTCTAACAGGGTGTAACATGTAGTCGTCCCTCTGGCAGTCATCAACCCACTCCATAACTATTCACTCCAGGCCAGGATTTGGGGATACTCTGCAAGGTTACACTAACCTTTTGTCTATACTGCATTTTGGAGCCTGTGGGAGTGAGCCTCTGAACCTGGTTCAACAGACTCTAAAAATAGCTATGTAGACAGACCTTTGAAGCCTACCTCCCTCCCCCCAAGCTTCAGAGCCTGAACTACAACTTCAAAGATCTATCAAGCCGGCATGGGAGGCTTGCTCCCATGAACTTCAAAACGCAGTGTAGACATATCTTAAGTTGCCAGGCTAACACAGCACCAGGGAGAACCACAGGGTCTGTCTGTATCCAGGACCCTCAGTAAAAAATCCTCTATAATCATTACAACCTGTTCTCTACCATGAGAAACCCTATATACCCCATTCTCTGTACTGATTCTACTCTACCTTGTCACTCCTTTCTGGGGTTTCTAGCACTGTGTCTGTGCATATCTGGCTCCATCACAAGAGGGTTAGGAGGGAATGTTTGTGCAGAATGAGGCACAATCTACCCCACAGCAATTCAGCATAAAGAGTTCAGCTAACACAGCTGCTTCTGCTGAACATTTACGAAGAAGGAATACAGATCTACTGGGAGACATAAGGCAGGGGCTGGAAGCAGTGTTACTTTAACATAGAAAATGAACAGCCCTCTAGAAATTCATTTGAGATGGAATTTGTTCCGTGTTCCTACCTCAGAATTAATTTTCATCGTCTCTTCAGTGTGGTAAAGTAGGAGCTTTTGCCCAGAAGAAGTTAAGTTAACATACACCTGTAGACAGGGGTACTGAGAAATTTTCCAGCAGTCTGGACCGCAGCTAAATGAGCAGTTAAATGCTTCTGTGATCGATGCATTGAGGAGTGTGCACTGAGCCTCTTCTGTCCAAACACTAGGTAGAAAAGAGACAGGTTAGACAAATCACAGCAAAAACGGGCAGCAAAGTAGCAAACAGAGCCGGGTGTTACCTTCAGGGATATGATACTGTAAGTCTTTAGGGGAGAAGTTCTTTCATGAGACTGTTGCTTACAGGGTGGACTTACATTCTCAGTACAGCTCATCCGTCATAGAATGGATTATTATTCTGTAGCATGTGAAGGAATACAAATATAGTGGCTACACATGCATGAAATGGCAACACATGTGAGTGGGTTGTTGGCAGTAGGGATTTAACCTGGTCTCTTAACCAAGGCTCTAGCAGATTAATCAATCTCTAGTTGGCCTAGCCACCACTAGAGGGAGACAGAGCACCACACTGACTGGGCCTGGCAGCATTATGTTGTCCCATAGACAAAAAGCAGACAGGAACTTTTTGTCTGGAGAACATTTGAGATTAAAGGTAACAAAGAAAGCTAAGATCAAATGTAAAATATGCCTGGGGGAGACCATGGTCTGCATAGCTCACTCATTAATGGCAGTCATCTTGAATGAAATCTGAGAGTGGGCTCCTGAAGGCAGAGCAGGAGGACCAATTCACTCTTAAAGGTGAAGTACTTAGAAAATACCTTCATAGTTACATAGACACATCGTACCATATGGCCCTCCACCACCATATGGAATGCTACTTGTCAGAATACTTTTTCTTCTAGTACAGGTCTCACTAGGTTTTGAAGAAGATAAATCACTTTGAGAAATCATTCTGGAGAATTTCTGGGCTATCTTGGATACATAAGAGCCTAAAAGGGAGCAATGTATCCATTTGAACCCCCCAGAGAGGTACTGCATCATGAACCTTATTTCTACTGAGATGGAAATAAGAAAATACAATCTATGACTAGGTTTTTATTAGGGACAAAGGTCACTGGAATGTCACAACTGACAGCTATTCAGGAAATTCCATTAATGTCCAGAGGGGGTCCCCCTCTCCCACTGGTCTTCCTCTGAACCCCTCTGGGAGCCCGAAGATGTTCTGGTGCCTTTTGTGCTTACATTGCAAAGGCTGTCCAATCTTGGTGCCACAGAAGTGCTGGGACATAGCTCCTTCCAGAGCATGTCAACCCTTCTTCCTGTTATAGCAAAGTATTCCCAACCTCTGCAAGCTGTGGACCAAGTATGAATCAGGGTTTGTCTACACAGGGATACTCATGAAAGTTAATCTGAATTAACTAAAAGTGTGACAAGATTATATGCTAAGTGATTTAGATGATCTCCTGGATAATTCTCTTACCAAGTATTTTGCTCTGGTAACAATTATAGTTGTAGGTTCCATGTATTAAAAATGGTTGATAATTAAAGTTCAATTATGGCATGATAATTCTGGTAATGATTATGGAAAAAAAGTGTAGGATTTTTGCCCATCAGGGCAAGATGTATTTTCGTGGTGGGGAATTGTTCTCTGTGGCCTAACGGCTATTGCAGGAGAAATGACAGAGACTCCTGGGATCTATTCCTGCCTCCTTCACTTTTATTTCTCTATACTTTATTTTACCCATGTATAAAGGGTTATAATATCATCTATCTCACAGCTGAGTTTTGAGGCTTAGTTAATTAGTATCTTCAAAGTGTTTTGATATCCTTGGACAATATGTCCTATAGCTCATAACATAATTGATCTGTCCAAAAAAGCAATGTTGACATTAACAACCTCCATAATTGACAATTATATTGCTAAGGAGGTCTGGGAGAGAGAGTGATTTTGAAATGTAAACACTTTTGGATGTTTAAACAGGGTTGATCTCTGTCTCTAAAGTTTAAGATTTGTCTGGATTTAAAAAGAGATGAATAATTTTATGCCTGGGAATAAGATGCAGGGCAACTAATCTTCATGCATCAGTGCCCATCCTAAGCATTGCAGAAGTCAGGAAGGGATAGTTTCCTACAGGTACAGCATTACACAATGGAAGTTTCCCTTGCTTTCTCTGCAGAATCAAGTATTGGCCACTGCCAGAGGCAGGATATTGGGCTTGATGGACTACTGGTCCAATCCAGAATGGCACATTATTTGTTCCCATGTCTTCATGGATCAGAACAGAAAAGAATTGCTGACAACACCATCACAAGCCTAGGACGGAGTCTAAGTAGGGCTCGTGCTTGAAAGTTACTCTGAAGCACAGCCAGTGAATCAGAGGGCAAACTTTCTGGTCCTTAGCTAAGAAGGGAAGCTGTGGAAGGACATCAGAAAAATTAAGTGCAGTATAATAACTGTGAAAGATGATGTCGCACTTCTAGCAAATTACTATATTTCAACAGGATTTCACTTGTTAAAATGAAGGAATTAGCTTACATGAGAACTAAATGCTATAAAATAGCATGATCCCTTTTCCAAATTAAACTTCCATTTTTCATTTGAAAGGGTATTCTTTCTCTGGGCCACTGAATATTACTGCTGCTCCCTGCTGAATTAGACAGGGGCTCTTTTTTACAGGAATAGCCACTCCATAGTTTATGGACTCCAGGAGGCCACAGACCAGCTGTTAAAGATATTACACAAAGTCTATATTGTGAGGGAGAAGATGTTTTCAGAATCCAAAACTGTTCATTCTCCTTCCACTCTAATTAAACAGTGACAAATCTAAAACTGGTGATCTGTATTTTGTCAGATACCGTAGCTCTGATTCTGCTCTTGCTTACTGGTCCAACTCACTTGTCTGCAGTGGAGTTATTCCTGATTTATATCGGTGTAAGTTAGAGGAGAATCAGGCCATCCCGATCAAAGGGCAGCATGAGGAGGAGAAATCATTAAAAGTTCAAAGCAGGGAGGGAAATGAAATCAGCTGAGCTGGACATTCCAGGAACAGTGTAATCATAATAAATGTACCTCTGCATGTATGACCGCAGCAGCGTAATTCCCAGGAGGAAGTACATCATAATGGAGCACACCATCATAGTCAGTCCTAGGAGTATGGCCCGATCTTCTCCTGCTTTCAGAGCTGTGACTGTTTTCCTTTTGTCCAGTAGATCGTGATCCCTGATTTTTTGGTAAATATTTCTGAGGTTGAAAATAATACATTCTTATGTGAAGTTCATATTTAATCAGTGAACCCTCTAATGGGTAGTTCCACCACCACTTCCATCTCATGGGAGAGAAGGGTTCCTCAGATGTCCTTTTCAGTGGATTCATTCTGACCTGGCAGGGAATTAATTCACTTCCAAAATATTTTACAGTCATTTCTGAAAAGGTAAAATCCTTGTATTGCAAATATAAACATTTAGACACTTGGGCCAGCTCAGTAAATCCGTCTCTGATGTATCATCGACTCCAATGGAGTTACTCCACCACAGCTGAATTTTGACCTATTAACTCCAACTCCTGCCCCATTCCCTGAACATTATTAGGCATTTTGCTGGGTGTTTTCTTCAGGCCTAAGTTCATTATAGTAGCCAGGCCAGAAGACAATATCCACCCAAAATGTCTGAGGGGACCTCATAACACATTCTTTCTCATTTGCCTATGGGTTAGTAGAGGTGTCTGATTCAAAGCACATGGACGACAATGGAAATCTTTCCACTGACTTCCATGGTCTTTGAATCATGCCTTTATTTTCTATTTTTAAAATGTAGCTCATGGGAATACATCTTATGCATTACAATTAATACCCTATCTGAAAATTATCCACCAAAGCTACTTTCCCCCTGCAATTAAGAAAAATACAAACTATTCTCCCCTCCAGCTGAGAGAGTCCTTTTCACTTCCTATGTCCTTTCATTTCCAGGCCTTTGATTGTTCAAAGGTCACAGAGACACAGTGACAGGGGAGGGATGTACCTGAGTACATTTTAAACACACTCAAACATTGTGGGTTTAAAATGTACTTACAGACCTGAAGCTGATCATAAGCTTCTGTGTTTTTTGTTCAAATTCTTTTGAATCTTCCAGGCAGCACCCGAGGCATGTAAGCCGCATACCTTTGAGCCCTGGCATCACCATAAAATGGCCATAGTAGTACCACCCGGAAGTAGTTGGTACAAAATGGCAGGTGAGCAGTATCAGAATGAGCATTATTTTGGGCTCTAACAAACCTGCAACTCATCTAAGCTGAAACTATCAAGTTTCACTTGTTCTTATTAAAAAAAACCAGTAGCATGTAATCTACATTAATAGATCAAACACAGCAATTTCCAACAGCGTTATATAGGGATAATACTGCAGTCATTTTAAAAAGAATGGTTTTGATGGAAAAATCATAAATGGGACCCCCACGTCCACTAGAAACAGGACAATAATTTTGACCACAGATTCCCAAACCTTTGCAATACTTTTGGTGAATTTAAAGTGAGTTTGAGTTTATAGTGAGAACCAAAACCCGAAAAGGCGCATGCGGTTTGGTGTTTTGCAGCAAAAGTTTTGCCCAGATCTTGCTAGAAACTTTCAAACATTTCAACATACCTAAAATACAACGAGTGAAATTCTGGTTCCACTGAGGTCAATGGGTGTTTTGCCATTGACTTCAACAGGGCTAGGATTTCACCCCATCTCTCAAGTTTCTTCTATTACTACTGACATGCCAACTATTTTTTGGGGGGGGGCGTTTCTAGTCATTACCGTCTCCAGATAACAATTTTCTTTCCCAAGTTTATGAGTTCACTTCTAATTTACTTCCTTAGATTTCCAGGGTTTCTCTATAAAACCTGGTTCCTTAAAGACTTGCTACTATTTCCTTCATTGGAAACTAAACAGTAATGCAGCCTATTGAGATTTTCTGTGGTGGTGTGGGGAACCTTTTGTGATTTTATTGGATGCTGTTGCCGTCAAAAAACTGATGTAAAATAATAGTCAAATGTTACACTCCTGTTATTATTAATCAAAATGTATTTAACTCTGATAGCTGCTATTAAGATATGCATTGCTTCCAAATGAAAGCAGGCAATAAGGTACCCATAGTCATACAGTTCCAGAATGTTAGCCAATCACACAGCATGACTTATGTCAGTCTGCAGACGTAAACCAGACACAGTGCAATCAGTCTGTAATGTCACCAGAACATAAAAGTGATTTAAATGGACGATTTAAAAACAAACAGCTAATTGAAAATAGTTACAGATGTTTCCCATGTGGCCTGTAGCCAAGAAGTATGCAATGAAAGGTAAAAAGATGGACTATAAGGTATGTTGTAGAAACAATCTACCTACAAGGTGACTCAAAAACTGAGCAGTGTGTGGGGGAAGTCTTCCAGTTATGTTTTCAAGACCCCAGGGCCACAGAGAATAAACATCTGCTGATGAGGTCATGCCAGAAGCATTGACAACTCTTTTTCTGTTGCTATTGCTGATGAAAAGCCCTAAAAAAGATGGAATTTGATGCATTTTATGTGATGTCTTCATCCTCTGAACTGATGCTGTAAGTGAGTCTGGGTAACTTGAGACACGGATCTGAGACTGTGGTGGTGTATAAGATGCCCCATCTCACACAGCAGCTCCAGGAGATAGAGCACTAAGTCACAATTCCTCCCCTACTTTCCCCTTGGTCCAGGGGGTTAGTGGGGGAACTTGCTGCTGGTCGATACCAGCAGAAAATTCTGATGCTCTCCCTGCACCAACCAGAAAGAGTAGGAGGGAGTGGAGCCACAAGTCTGTGCACTCCCTACATTCCCTGTCCACCTTGTGCAGTGGAAGCAGTAGATGGTATGTAGCACCTGTTTACATCTGTGAACCCTCACTTAATGCCTGGGTAGCCTGTGCAGTGGAGTAATGGGAGATCTTACCCCCATCTGACTCCCCTGTGTAAGTGGGTAGTCCAAATCACACTCTAACCCATAAGCAGCATGTCCTGCCTCCAGCAGAAGCACCACTCCCTCATTTCAGCCAGAGTAGCAAAGTTATTTTATGGGGAAACTGTCCTTCAAGTCAACACAGTGGACAATCCTACTAAAACCCACTCTGTAGTTTGTGGCTTTGTGATGGACTGCTTTGGACATATGTGTAATATGTGCGTCTCTGCTGCGTGGGATTTGTCAGATGTGATCTATTAGCACAGTGGAGGAGCTGCTCTCACTGCACTGATATAAAGCTATTCTTAGGCAGCTGATTTCTGTTCCTGTTGCAGAGCCGGCCCACAACATTTTGGTAACTGACGCGGAGAGCTCAAATGATGCCCCCATGCCCCTTCGCTTGAGCCAAAACTTTGAAAGGTCTCAATTCTGCCTTCTTCCTGTTCTACTCCTCTCATTGTACTACTCTCCTACCTACTCCAATAAAGGAGAACTAAGAACTTAAAGTGCCTTGTTCAAAATTTTTTTAATAACACTTAACTTTCAAATGCCTGAACAGCAAATGTAACTTTTCTTCTCTGCATGGTAAACACTGGCATTTTTATCTGTTTGAATAATCAAAGTGGTGCTTTCCGTGCCTTCTTGGTTGCAAAGATTTGAACTGCTTTCTGAAGGTCCACAGTCTGGGCCAGCTCGTGCTCTATTGAGATGGTTGCAAGGCTGACCAGCCTGTCTTGTGTCATTGTGGAGCATAGATGTGTTTTTATAACCTTCAGCTTGGAGAAGCTGTGTTCTCCTCTGGCAACTGTTACAGGAAGTGTTAGAAGTATGCGCAGCAACAAAAGCATTTGGAAAGAGGGTAATCATCTTATTTGTGCACATATATTCCAGAACAGCCTTTGGAGTTGATCCTGCTGAAATGTATCTTGAAAGGGCTTTCAGTTCATCACCTAAATCACTTGCATCAATATCGCGCATGTCATCATGTGTCTGTGGTTGTAGGGTTTTGTTATGCACCAGGGAGGGAGAGGAATTATTTAAGCTCAGTACCAGTGTGGACACAAGAACAAATGGATATCAACTGGCCATCAGGAAGTTTAGACTTGAAATTAGATGAAGATTTCTAACCATCAGAGGAGTGAAGTTCTGGAACAGCTTTCCAAGGGGAGTAGTGGGGGCCAAAGACATATCTGGCTTCAAGACTAAGCTTGATAAGTTTATGGAGGGGATGGTATAATGGGATAGCCTAATTTTGGCAACTAATTCATCTTTGATTATTAACAGGTAAATATGCCCAATGGTCTGTGATGGGATGTTAGATGGGGTGGGATATGAGTTACTGCAGAGAATTCTTTCGTGGGTGTCTGGCTCATGAGTCTTGCCCACATGCTCAGGGTTTAACTGATTGCCATATTTGGGATTGGGAAGGAATTTTCCTCCAGGGCAGATTGGTAGAGGCCCTGAAGGTTTTTCACCTTCCTCTGCAGTGTGGGGCACAGGTCACTTGCTGGAAGATGCTCTGCATCTTGAAGTCTTTAAACTATGATTTGAGAGCATCAAAGGCTCAGACACAGGTTTGATACAAGAGTGGGTGGGTGAGATTCTGTGGCCTGCATTGTGCAGGAGGTCAGACTAGATGATCATAATGGTCCCTTCTGAACTTAAAGTCTATGATTCTATGTTGCTTCAAAATTTGCCATCAATGAGTTGATGCAGAGAAAAATATATAGATGCTTTGAGTTACATGAAAAAATTCAGCAGCCTCACTAGAAGCTGATGCTGCATCACTGACCACCAAGTTTAATGAATGAGAACTGCATGGGACAAAAAAAGCTCGAGGGTTTAATTCTCAGATCCATGTCTGCACTCCTCTGTTCTTTCCTCTCATGTTGGCACCATTATTGTAGGCCTGACCTTTCATGTCAGCTATCGCAATTCCCATATCTTCCAACTTTTTAAGAAGCACATTTGTCATACCAGCTCCTGTAGTATCATCAATGTCAATACATTCTAGAAAATGCTCTCTGACAGTCACTATTGCAGGGACATTTTCACTAGGTTCTGTTGTTTTTACAAAACGCACCATTAAAGTCATTTGTTCCGTATGGCTGATGTCAGGTATGCAGTCCAGAATAACAGAGTAATAGCTTGCTGACTTCAGATTTACCACAATCGTCTGTTTGACTTTTGTTGCCAGTAACTGTATGATCTCATTTTGAATTGTTTTTCCAAGCTAGTGGTGTTAGGGTGACCCAGATGTCCTGATTTTATGACAGTCCCAATTTTGGGGTCTTTTTCTTATATAGGCTCCTATTACCCCCACTCCCTGTCCTGATATTTCAGATTTGCTTTCTGGTCACCTTAAGTGGTGTGTGTACATTTCTTAGGTGGTGACTCTTCTTAGTTGCTTTTGGAGTACAGCGTCAAACTTAGCCATCAGCTCCATCATTTTAAGGACGTTTCCATTGCTTGGCACAGACAGCTGATCTGAAGTGCCAGGCAGTGCTAGGTTTTGGGTAGCAAGCATTCTCACAATGGCAATGAGCCTTTTCAGAACATTTTGCCAGTAAAGAGACTCTGATTCAATCTTCTCTTGATGCTGATCATCTATGGTGGCCTTTAACCTTAGTCTCATCTCAAGCTCTTTCAACTTATGGAATGCTCTCTGGTGATTTGCTGCCTTCTCATGGCATGCCAGATTTCTAGCCATATTTTTCCAGTCCTTTGTTCCTGTAGAACCCAATGTGGCTGGAACATTAGACTGGAAGAGTTTGCAACAAAAACGGTATGCAGCATTCTGGGTTTTTGAGTACATAAGCCACGGCCTCTCCACTTTGTCACCATTGGGAATTTCACACCAGTAAAGTGTCGGATGGAAACGTCTATATTCATTGTCTTTGGGGAACATGAAATTTTTCACTTGCTGTGGCCCATGCACTGCAAGGAAGTCCCTCTGGCTACTGCTCAAATGGGTCCACAGTCCTGGATTATCTAGACTTAAGGAACTAAATTCAGCAGCAGCTGTTTCTTGCGCCTCCACCACACTTGTCTCTGATCTACACTTTTCTTCAGGAATGTGTATGGTTACATCCATTTGAGATGGAGATATGGATGCTGCAGTAGCTGCCAGGTCACCTGCACTCTGACTAACTGGAAGATCAGGCATCATCCCTTCGCACTCAACATGCTCACCGTGCCGGAAGGGCTCAATTGGAATTTGGTGCTATCTCAGGAGAGCTCTTCTGCCTTAGGCTAGAAAAGCTGTCCTTTGTTTGCTTCTTTTCTGATGCCCTGCCCCAGAGGCATTTTTCTTTCTTTTTCATTGACTGCTGTTTTGTGACAGTTATATAGGGGCCTCAAACTCAATTGAAGGGGACAAATAAGAAGGAGGCTGGTTGCAGTGCTAAGTAGGGAAGTGTCTTAATGGGCCTAACTGCTCTCTATCTACTTTCGTTGACGCCTTTCTCCTAAGATGGGTTCAGAGAACAGCAGAGAACAGGAGCTCCTGAGAAGCGGGTGTCAGTCAGTCCAAGGCTCCTGGGGTCTAGAGAGGTACATTAAGAGGATCCTCCTCCTCTCTCTCCCTGCAGCTCCTGCTTGCTTTTCTTCATTCCCTCTCACTTTTCTCTCTGCCTGCTGTTATGTCTCTATGTGTCCTCCTTCCTCAGCACAGCACTTCCACCACTTTGTGCATCTAGAGCAGAGAGAATAATATGTCACCATAACAGACACGCAATTTTCTACATTCTGAGTCCTAGTGGCATCCCCCACAGTCTCGGCAACCTGAGGCGTCCACCTCGAGTTCGCCTCAAGGTAAGGCCAGCCTGTCATGTTGGCTGCCTGGACACAATAACTCAGCTACTGCGTGGCTTATTAAATTGGAGTCACATATCATGCAATCCGGCCAAGTACGCTTTGATGATCATTATTCTAATACTGAGACTCATTGTTGAATAACTCCCCATATATCTAATTGTTTTTAAATCCTAGACATAGAAGGGGGCCATGGGGTTTTACAAAACAGTTCTCTCCTCTCCCCGGTACAACAAAAGAACTTAAATGTAGAATGAGCCAGGTGGCTAAAAGGTCTTTTGCTCTTCCTGACTGTTTCTGTGTGCATTTCCACTTGATAAATCCTCAGATTCTCCTGTCAAATGGCTCTCTCGTGCAGCTCGGTAGTGTACTGCACACTCTGATGTGAGCACAAAGCATCCTGGGCACTTTATGACTACACAGTGTTTTGGAGCATGACTTTCGTGGCTGAATACCCACTTTGTCGATGCACCCACCGAAGCTCATGCTCCAAATGTCTGTAGTCTATAGTGCCACAGGATTTCTTTGCTGCTTTTACAGATCCAACTAACATGGCACCCCTTTGATGACTTGACACTATCTGATGTGACTGCTACGAGAAGGAAAAATTACACATGGCGTGTGTTGTTGTAGGATGAGGGGTAAGCGCAGAGGAATCTCTTCCTCTCAATTTCCCGAATATCTCTGGCAGTGTAATTAGCAGTTCTATATTGATATCTGAGTCCAGGCAAGAGCTTGAGGGAGACCTATGCAAATGAAACTAGGCAGCACAGGCTATGTTTTGCAGTTGGGAACTAGAGAGACAAGGAGAACTTCAGAGTCTGTCGGAATCTAGTTGGCTTGAAAAAAGATCCTGTTTATATTATTACAAGTCAAGAAACTGTTCCTTCCTCCATCACAAAGGCAAACTACATCCTCTTAGCCCAGCCTCAGTGATAGGGAGCAGGGGTGACTCTAGGTTATTTTGCCACCCCAAGCACGGCAGGCAGGCATGACTTTGGTGCTTGCCTGCAGAGGGTCCGCTTGGTCCCGACGGCATTCAGCGGACCTTCGAGCAAGTGCGGTTTGGCCTGCGGGGGAGGTCCGCCGAAGCTGCGGGAGGCCGCCGAACGCATGGGGGACCAGCGGACCTCCTCAGGCATACCTTGGGAGGTCCACAGAAGCCGCGGGAACCAGCGGGCTCTCCGCAGTGCAATGCCGCCGAAGGCAGCCTGCCTGTCGCCTCATGGCGACCGGCAGAGCGCCCCCAGTGGCTTGCTGCCCCAAGCACGTGCTTGGTGTGCTGGTGCATGGAGCCGCCCCTGGATAGGAGGGGACCTGCCAAATGCACCCTTCTACACACTAAGGTCTGAGGGGTCTGGTCTTCTGACCTGAGGGTGTGGTCGTATCAGTGCTCCTGTGCATATGCTGAATTTGTCACATACATTAGAGAGGGGTTCATATTATACCTTTTAAAAAGGAATAGCATGGTGTTCTAGAGCGATGAATGACATGCATCCGATGAAGTGGGTATTCACCCACGAAAACTCATGCTCCAATATGTCTGTTAGTCTATAAGGTGCCACAGGACTCTTTGCTGCTTTTACAGATCCAGACTAACACGGCTACCCCTCTGATAGTTAATTCTGAGACTTCCTAACCTGACAGCATGGTCATGCAGATGTCAGATGGGAATACACACGTGCTTGTATTATTCCAAATGACTTTGAATCCTGATTCAGTTCTCTGACATCACAGTTGTTATGCAGATATCATTCAAATTAGCTCATGCCAGGCATCTTTAGTACCTGAAATCCTTGAATGTTGAGGTCAATCCAAACCTCCATATCACCAGCAAGGTTCCCGGTGCTAAATGCTCAGCAACACAAGCAAACTCATCTGGGGGCCTGATTCAAAGCCTATTGAAGTCTATCGAATGGCTCCCATTGAATTCAATGGGCTTTAGATCAGGCCAAACAGGGTCACATAACCCCCCCCCAAAAGACATTCCTCAGGTTTGCCAAGCAAAGGAACTTGGGCTAAAAATAATTGAAGACAATTGAGAAATGAGCGAGGGCTTAAACAGCCTTCTTTAGGGCTCCCAAAATTCAAAGGGTGACATTTGAAAACAACAACATCTAAACGAGCACGCATTATATGCAGTTTCAGGCCTTAATCCTTCAAATACTTATACCTGTGAGTAACTTTACATGAGAGTAGCCTACTCCTGTGTAAAGTTGCTCAGGCGCATAAAAATGTTTGCAGGATCAGAGGGTTAGGTGCTTATTTTTGAAGATATGCCCCCTCAAAAGTCTGTGGTTGTAGGGTTTTGTTATGCGAGCACCTTATTGCTCCATCCCATAATCTCCCTGTATGATGCCTGAAAAACAAATTTCTATGACAGGATCATTTTGGGGGGTTGTTTCTCTATAATTCACTCCTTATTTGAGATGATGATTTTGCAGGTGACCTGGTATGCACTAAAATCACTGCAACGCATAGAATTCCTCCTGCTAGCATTCCATTAACTCCTCTCCTTTTGTATTTCTGAGACCATAGTTGAGATACTCTGATTTCGGTTTTCTATTCCGTCCCATTCACTCTCACAGAATATCATTTATTACTTTCATGGCTCTAACAGCACCTTAGATATGGGTGTACAGAGATGACTGGGAAATTCACCCAGATCAGTTGTGTCAAAAGCAGCAATGGTAATTACAGTATTGCCAGTGCAACGAGAGATAAGAAGGGTACTGTCATATGTGTAATGGCAGAAGCTGATCACAGAAGGCCATTAACTGCTCCCACTGAAGCCAATGGCAAAATTCCCATTGATAGAGTGAACATATTTCCCTATGCTAAATACAGGGCACCTGGTAAAATTACTCATTTTCAAGTGAGTTCAGTGACAATCAGAACTATGCAGTATAAACATTCAAATTAACATCAAGTTGACTGAGCCCCTGTGAAAAACAAATACTGCATAGTGGGATTCTTTTTATTTACTTTCTTATCTTTAAGGCTTTAGGGTTCACAAGGGGAGAGGTGACACATACGCACTCTCCTGTACATCTCTCACACACGGGGGCGACTGACCTGGCCCATGTCTTTGCACAGCTAATCTCTCTCTCCCCCTTGCCCCCAGTTGGAAGCAGCTTGTCCTTTCCTGCTCATCCCATGTCGCAGGACAGATAACACCTCCAGGCTGCTGCTGGCCACTGACATAACCCAGCTGCCTTCTGTCTCCCAGCTACAGAGCGGGCAAGAAGGGGTTAAGCCCTAAGGGTGCATTGTGCACCAGGGCCCAGGGAATCTGATTGCAGAGGCTTCAGCAAACCCAGTCAGACAGGTGGCTCAGCAGGGGAGGAGAAGGAACCAGAGTGGGAGAAGGAACCAGAGTGGGTGGGAGAACAGGGTGCTAAGCCCCTGCCCCGGGGGCTGCTGTGGAGCCTGCAGGTTCGGGGCATGACCAGGCTGGAAATCGCTTCCCCCCCCCCACTCCAGAGCTGAGCTGAGGGGCAGAGATGCTTCACTGTGCTAGTGCTGTGCAGCGGTTTGGCACATGCAGGACTTGGCTCCTCCAGGCTGGTTCCCTGGGCCAGAGGATCTTGGGCTTTCCCGAGGCGCCGGCCCATCCTTAGAGGTTTCTAAGGTCCAGCTTGACAAAGCCCTGACTGGGATGATTTAGTTGGCGCTGGTCCTGCTTTGAGCAGGAGATTGGACTAGACGAACTCCTGAGGTCTCTTCCAACCCTAATATTCTATGATTCTATGAAGGAACCTGCCAGCCAAGCTGTTGGTGAGCTGAGCACTCCAACCAGGGGCTGCTTCTCTGCACAGCACTGGGAGCCAGACATGCCCCACTGTGGGAGAGGGATATGGAGGAACTGTGGAGCTGAGGTGTGTGTGAAGGGGCAAAGCAGGGAGAAGATAGCGAGAGGGGGAGCACGTAAAGGGCTGATGGGTGTGCACTCACCAGCCACCGCAGCTCACAGTGCACAGCCAGTGCCGTCCGGAAACGGGATGGGGGGCAGGGTCCTGCTGGCCAAGAGCCAGCACGCAGTGGGGGCTGTGTTGATGGACCAGCAGGGGGAGTGGCCAGCTTTGCCCCGTCACCAGCCTTGCACACCCACCCCCATCATTGGCCACTGGACACCCCCGCCCCACTCACCACTGATGGGTGGGCAGCTGGTGAGTCGGGATCCAGCCAGCACAGGACCCACCAGTACTGGTGGGGGCAGGGGGAGAGATAGAAAATATGGGAAAATTTGTCTGTTTTTTTAAAAAAAGTCAAGACACCTGTAGTCAGGCTTGCAAATGGGACATCTGGTCACCCTGCCCATTGAACTGAATGGGAATAAAATTGGGCCCATATTGCTGGTGTTTCCTTATGAAGCAGAACATAATAAATGTAATCAAGGCATACTGTAGACAGTGTCTCACTCCCTCAGACTCCTGGATTATCTGTGCTGCTGTGTTACAGCGTATATCCGACCCTGGATGCAGGTGGCACTGACTGCTGAATAACTACCTAATGCCAGAAAGAATTGACTGTTTGTGTCTCTTTGCAGCATGGTACGAAGGGTCTGACTGTCAAAGCATTGAGCACTGACAATATCAGTGGGAGCCCGTGGGAGTTGTGTGGGGCTCATTAAATCAGATCTCCTGTAAATGTCTATAACAAGGCTAACCTTGAACAGCCCTTTCCAGTTCTGGGTATAAATACAGAAGAATGTATTTTTTCAGACCAATAAGTAAATAAGGGGGACATTTTCAAAGGCACAAAGGGAAGTGCCTTTGAAAATGCCATAACCCCACTGGCAGTCAATAGGAATTGGGTGCAATACTGGCCTCTTTGCCTTTGAAAATCTCCCCCTAAATATTTTACAAAAATACAGCTATATAGGACCAGATTTTCAAAACAGAACAGGATCCACATGGGGCCAGATTTTCAGAAGAGCTCGGCTCCCACTAAAGTACCAAAATGAGAGCTCAGTAGGTTTGGTGCAGGTTGAGTACTTTACCCCACATGCACATTTTCCATAGCAGAGGTCAGCCAGCCACAGTAATATCCCAGTAGAACCCACTGGGGTTGTGGATATATTTACCTCTGTTTTTGCTTCAGCAAGGGCTGATTTTTTGTGATTACATTTAACAGCCAGTGAAAGGGGGATGGAGGAGAGAGAAAAAAGGAAGAGAAAAAGGGGAAATGCATCTGAGTGGCAGCAACACAGGTCGCCTGGCAAATCTCACTACAAACAGGAGAGGTTTTGGAGAGATGAGGCTGGGCACTAGCAGATAATTGTTCTCTCATCAGTGCTATTTAACTTCTTTCATCCCCAGCTGAGCACTGCCTTTGTCTATGGACTTTAAACCTCTCCCCTCATTTCCTTTCATTCTCTCGTATGTAATTCCCAGCTGCTGACCGAACTCTAGTAACTTGCGCTATTCCTTTGTCGCCTTCAACCAATCCCCTCCACCAGCACTACTCAGATGAGCTGGCCTTTCCATAATAATTAGCTCACTCTCAGGCCCTAAGTGATTGTGCAATACATATAGGCTTGGAAGGATTAGATTTGTATTGGTAAATGTCGGCAAACATTGATTTTTCTGCACACGCACAACTGACACAAATATTTCTATTTAAATTTACAGATAGACAAGTAAGAAAAATTCTGCTTGAGAACTTATTACAGTTTGATTTCAGGATATTTATTTTGTATATTTTGACGTGATGTTGACAGTCTGTGTATTAATGGTTATAAAGCTTTAATTTTTTGAATCTCAGCTATTGCCATTACATAATTATTGTCTGACCACCTCCCATAAATTTCTGTGAAAATTTAAAATTGATAAAAACTGAAAAAATGCTTGAAATCCATAATTTTACACAACTGTGAACATTTAAATTGGAAACAGAAATTGAAAAAAATGCTTCAAATTAACACTTATCTGTCAAAATTACAAAACAAAAATCTAATACTGTACTGAATGTCCTCTCTATTTACACACACACACACACACACACACACAGAGTCTATGACAACTCTCTAATTTCAGCATGTGCATTGTATCAGTGAGATACGTGGAATTTATTTAGGGTGGCATTCTGGCTGGACAGCCAAAGTGTTGGGGGAGAGTGTTGCTCAAGCAATGGTAGCTGGAAACATGCTGCTTGCAGAAAACAGAATGTCGTTTCTAGCCTTGGTGGTGGTGGTGGGGTTGTGCTCATGTGTGGTGACTAGCACATCTGTAAAAAGGTTCAGAGTGTGCCAGCCTCAGAACTGAACTCCAAGCGCTAGTGACAGGGGTGGGGGTGGAGCAAGAAGGACCTTAAACAGACTTCCAGCAAGTCTCATCAGACCCCTTTTGGGGATGCTGCATCAGAAACCCCCTCCATTTATCAAGCAGTTCTATCCTAGAAGTCTCTGGCAGGGGAACACTTGGGGGCAATGGCCTTCTGCATCCTTCTCTCCTCCCACCTCACAACCACCTTGGGAAGGCCAGGGTCTGACGCTTCAGAGAGACCTCAGTTTAAAAACCACAAAACACAGTAAGTGCCATTGCAGTTTACCTTTTCTCGTCATGTCTGTAAGATGTGGAGGTCCGGCCACTGGTCCAAATAAACATCTTAGAGGATTGCCCAGTGGTGCCTTTCCTTACTGAGGAGGTCTTGGAGGGATGACGGAACGACCTAGAAGGAGAGGAATAGTCTCTGTCAGTATTCATTTGACCATGTTGTGTCCATCGTGCTAAGTTCCCGGGCCTGGATTTCTATCCACTTGGCAGTGCTCAGTGGGTTCTGGTCCGAGGAGGTGGACCTTCTGATTATTCGAGGAGATATGTAAAGTAACAGAGATGCCCTCTCTGTTCCCTTCCAGGAGCTTCATCTTCTACTTTTTTCTCTCTCTTTCATTTGTTTTGCTAGCACTGGCTCACATCAGAGATAAGATGTCGTTTCCTTGCCTGTGCTTTACTGCCTGGACAAACGCTTGCTTTGCTGTTGGATCACACACTCTGGAAAATGAAAACTTCACCTTGGAGTGAACTCCAAGCGCTGGCTAAACAATAGGCTGGAATCTTTTGCTGTTCCCATCACTTTTGCCTGCTTTCCTCCCTGGCCCAAGACCTCTTGATACATTTGTTCGAAGCAGCTATAGGTTTTAACTAATTACGTGAGCCCATGGTGTATTCAGAATGCATTGATCTGCCACCAAACTCGTAGTTAAATCTAACTGCAGTTACAGTCCCTCTCCCAGCTGGCATTCTGATTGGCGCGGCTTGAGAGAATCATAGCAACTTGACTAGGTGCTCCATTGATGCATGCAGAATAAATGTTGAGGACAGTTTGTTTTCCTTTTTCTATTGCTCATATAATGGATTAACTCTTTGATCGCCAGGATTCTTAGCTGGCTCTTAGGCACTAATGTAATAAACATGATTAATAAGATCAGGCGAAGACCATCCACAGGCTGATCTTTCTGGTGAGAGGCTCTGCCAGCATTATACCTTTTCCCCAGCATGTCAACCTGATGTATGTTAATTAAGAGGTTACGTATCTGTTACAAGTATCAGGGAGTAGCTGTGTAGGCTGTATCCACAAAAACAACAAGGAGTCTGGTGGCACCTTAAAGACTAACAGATTTCAGTCCTGCAACCCTAAATCAGTCAAAACTCTCAGTGGGTACCGTGCCTGAGTAAAGACAGAGTTGCAGCACCTGGAGCTATTTATTCTTTTGGAAGTGTATCTGATATCACTACAGGCTTTAAAAGGATTTATTGTTCCAAACCTGCTTAGCTGATAGAGTCATGGTTGTCTTAGAAGCAGAACAAGGACTTTGTTTTTTAAATGGGCTCCAATTAATTTCCTCCTACTGTCCCCTTAATCTACACTCCCTTCAGCAAATGCTCCCACTCTAAGATTTGTGCTTTCTTTCATACCCCCAACCCACTGCCAGCCTGGCACAACCTCCCACTTCATGTCTGCCAAGCAGGCTCTCTGTCCTCCTCCTGCCATAGCTTCTTCCTACTGCCTTCTAATCAGTGATTTCCCTAAACACTCCTTGAACACAACTGCTGCACAGGGCTTTCTCTTTTCTGTGGCAGGGCATGATACCAGTAGCATTTCATTTTCAGAGCTTAAGATTTAAAGAGGGGGGAAATGTAAAGGAGTTTTGATCTAGGGATTTGGTTTGGACTCACTCCTCTCTTTTTTAATTCATCTATACTGAGGTTTGCCAGGATTCAATTTACTTCTTTATAATTTTGATGGATGTTTATTTTTAAGCAATTTTTTTTATTGATTTAAATTTTCACAGTTGTGGGATTGTGGTGCAGGAGTTGTCAGACAGTTATTTAATGACAGTAGATGTTGAGATTCAAAGAGTTAAAACTTTTAACTGTTAAAGCATAAATTGTCAACCTCACCTGTCAAAGTATACAAAGTAAACACCCTTAAATCAATCCCTAATAAGTTCTCTAGAAGATTTTTTTCTTATTTTGCCTATTTTATTTATCAACTGAAATATTTTTTGTTGCTTTGTGTGCATATGGTAAAATCAGCGTTACTAACATTCACTGATAAAAAGCTAATCCTTCCCAGCCTAACTATATCTCAATTGGTTCTGAATGCTTATCCATACAAACAGGTGACTTAATGATGCTCAGCATCTCACTAGATCGGGCCTTTGACTGTGAAGTCCCTTTGGGCAGAGGCCATAGCTCATTCTATGATTTGTAAAGCACCGTGTGCATTTATCGCACTACAGAGCAGGACCTAATAATAAAAATGAAATAGTCTGGATTCTAAGTGTCTTAATGTAGAACTTTTTTTATCTCAGTGGCCAATCCCTAGCTCACTGAGAAATAAACTCAGCTGTTTGTGGTTTCCAGTGAGGGTGTAAAAAAAAATGCTGTCACGCCACCATCTACAAAGTCACACAAAGGGCTGATTCATGTACTTGCCTAGCTGTGAACCTGGGTGAATGCTCAGAACTGACTGAGATGGATTTGGAGGGGAAAAACCAGAGCTGGAACTGAGCTGAAATTCAGCTTGGTGCGTGAGAGGGCTGGAATCCAAATCTGGATTTGGATCAGAATTTCACAGCTGGACCCCGTCACAGGAACAGGGCAAACAAAAATCCTGGGTCTTTTCACCCCAAACTTTGCAAGGAAGTGGGAAGGAGGCTTGAAATTTAGAGAGATGGAGGCCCTTCTCTAAAAACCACCACCAAAACATTCTGCCTATTTAGGCTTTGGGTAACACCATAAAAAGCTACAATGTACCAGTGAGTCGGCCTTTTGGCAAGTGCTCCGTGCCCCATTGTTAGCACTGAGCACTCTCAAAATCACACTGAAATGAATAAAATCCATCTGTGACTCTGGGGCAGGGACCATCTTTTTGTTCTGCGTTTGTACAGTGCCTGGCACACTAGGATCATGCTCCATCACTGGGCTTCTTGACACTACCACAAAATAAATAAATAATCTAAGTCTTTGTATCACGCTCATGAGTGGACACAAATTAGGCAGGAAAGGGAGCTCTTTGCACCAGCCAAAGAGGAGGAAGAGCACTGCTTAAAGGAAGAAGAAAGGAAGATGTGTTCTCCCAGTCTCCTTACTTTAACCCCTGACGCTTGTCACTGTGGTATCTGAACACCTAACCAGTCTTTTCTTTCCTTTTTACCTAAGCAAAAAACCATAGTCAAGTATTAGAGGAACAATGTATAAGAAAAGGAAGTTGTGACTAAAATAACTATGGCTTGGAGGTCAAAATAGTAGCTACCAGCATTTAATCAGGGCACGTCTAGACTACGCGCCCTATCGGAGCGTTAAAATCGATTGCACGGGGATCAAAATATCGCGTCTGGTCTGGACGCGATATCTCGATCCCAGAGTGTGCTTAGATCGATTCTGGAACTCCAGCTAGACGACCGGACTTCCGGATTCGACACGGCGAGCCGCGCGGATCGATCCCGCGCGGTGAAGACGGGTGAGTAAATCGATTTTAGATATTTGATTTCAGCTACGCTATTCTCGTAGCTGAAATTGCGTATCTAAAATTGATTTAATCTCATAGTGTAGACCTGGCTTCAGTATGATGACCCATTAAGGAGAGTTTTCAAGCGGTCAGCATAGGTGCTGGAACTAGAGGTGCTGGGGGTGCTACTTCACCCTCTGGCTTGAAGTGGTTTCCATTATATACAGGGTTTACAGTTTGGTTCAATGGCTCTCAGCACCCCCACTGTACACATTGTCCCAGTGCCCCTGGCCACCAGAGTAGAGAACTTGGGATACAGGACTCCTGGGTCCTATTCTTGGCTCTACTACTGACTCACTGTGCAGCCATGGGTAAGGCATGGTGTACATTAGAAAATTAGGTCAACATAAATACGTCGCTCAGGGGTGTCACAAATCCACACCCCTCAGTGGTGCTGTTAAGCTGACCTAAGTCCCTGTGTAGACACTGCTAGGCCGATGGAAGTGCAGCTACTGCCTCTCTGGGAGGTGGATTACCTGTGCTGATGGGGAACCCCTCCCATTGGTGTAGGTAGTATCTACACTGATGCACTAAAACGGTGCGGCCGTGCTGCTGTAGCATTTTAAGTGTGGACAAGCCCTGTGACACTCAGGTTGACTAAAATGGCCTCTAACATTGGGGACATCAGCTAGCAAACAGAAAATCGTGGCATCCAGTACCATATTTAGTGTCCACTTTTATAAACTGAGACCTGGCCCTCTGCCCCTCAGTTTACTCAGTCTGTTCATATGAAGCAGTTGTGAGGACTTATTGAAATCTTCAGGAGGAAGGCCTCTAAGGTTCTGTTCACACACAGTCCTATCACTCCTGTTGGTGTCACTTGCTGAACGGTAAAGTTACACATGGTGTGTGAACGGCTAAAACTAAAAGTACTGTAATAGGGCAGCTGAGTAATGCAGCTTGACCTACTGGACGCTGTGCTGATATAGCCTAAACCACTGCTATAGTCATTGGGAGGCCTGGAGGAGCTTGGTTATCACAGACTTTGCTCTAAACTAAACACAGCTGAGCATACTGTCGAGGTGATATACAGCTCATGCTGCCTGCATTGGTTATACAGTCCTTCTCCGGTAGGATGAACAGTAGCAGCATCACCACAGGAGCTAGACATCTCCTGACTCACCTAGTCAGAGTGAAGGCTTTGTGATGGCAGCCTTCAAAATGGAGGGGGGTGGCTGCAGTGCACAGAAAGGTGTATGGGAAGGAAGGAGAGGTCTTTTTCTATGGAAAAGTTTGAAGGATTTCAGAATGTTTCAGAATGCTAGTGCCTTGGAGCTACCCATATGTGATATCATTAATGCTGCCTGCTTCATTAGCTGGGCAATCCAAGCCACCCTTCACTATTTAACAGATAATTACATGCCTAATCTTGTGTAAAATTGTAACAGTAATGACATCACAGCAGCCACTCTAAAGGTCAGATGTAAGTGACTTGGTTCTGTGTTTTCTTTAGCTGTAAGGGTCACCTATAAGTTATAATCCTTTCACAGGAACAATGGAATGTGAAATCTTCACGATCCTTCTTCTGAGGGCCTTTAGGGGAAAAGAAACATTTCACATGGAGGCATCTGAAACTAAATTAATATATGCTGGTTCAGTGGTTTGGTTAGACAATACGTTTCTTTCCCCCCCACCAAGATTGGACTGTGAATCCCAGTCCTTATCACCCAAAGCTACAAAATAATTTCCCTATAGTATTGGAGCAGCCCCACTGAGATACGGAAATACTTTTTCACACAACACATAATGAGACTGTGGAACTCATTGCCAAATGATGCTATGGAGGCTTAGAATTTAGCAAGATTCAGAGAGGGACTGGACATTTATATGAATGACAGCCATCTCCAAATTTATAAAATAGTATCTACTAAAAGGAAAAAAGAGTTTTGAAATGGATATAAACTCTCAAGATCATGTCTTAAAACAATCTCTGATTATCAGGAGTTAAGAGAGACTTTCCTGTGGGGAAGATTATCCAGCATCTGCCTACTGAAGCAGTATCGTGTACCCTTTTCCAAAGTACTTGGTGCTGGCTACTCTCAGAGACAGAATTAGAAGGACTTTGGTCTGATCCAGTATGGCAATTCTTATGTTCCTATTTCAATGGGGTTAATATGGAGATTGGAAAGGGAGGCCGTGTTTTGGTTCTTGCAAAATTCAACTGGTCCTTGGGATCAGGGTTCCATTTTATTTAAATCACCACTGTTCCAGGGCAGGATCTGGGGGAGCTCAAGGCGTACCGAAGTAAGCAATCCATCAACAGCATTAAAATAGAGTCCAACTCCCGCTAGTGTTTTCAAGTACGTGTTCCATTTACTCCCTTTCCTGTGCTGCCTTTTCTTAGGGGTAGACTTTGATACCCTCACTCAGAATGAGTAGCAGTATTCTCCAGGAGCAGTCCTGCTGCTTTCAATGGCACTACTGTGGAATAAGTAGATCTGGGCAAAATGTTTTTTGGCAAATAGCAAATTTGCCAAAAAAATGCATTTTGAGAGTCACCAAAACTATTCATGAATTTGGATTGATTTAAGTTTCAGCCAAAAAAAAAAAGGGGGAGGGGGAATCAGAAATGTTAATGGTTTGTTTCACCATTTTTGAAACATTTTGCTTTGAATCAACACGACATTTAGAAAATGTCATTTCAAAATCATGTGCAAATGGTTCATTCAACCTGAACAATTTTTTTTTGGTTTTTCATTTGATGAGAGAAACAAACAAAACAAACAAACAAATGGAAAAAAAATCAATTTCATTTTGAAATGAAACAATTATTTTTTTTGGCCACTGAAGTGAAAAAAATTAATTATTTGCTCAGCTCTAGTAATAAGGTACTGCTTAACAGGAGTAAGGGTGGAAGAACTGGGCCTCTGCTCTTTAGTTAGCTGTGGAGAAAATGTTTCAGACAAAGGGTTTCAATTTTGGTCTGCAGCTATGTAAATAAAGTATCTTACTGCAGATTTGACTATGAAACAAAATTGCTCTGTGCTGTCACTAGCTCCTCTAGAAAGAGGAGACAGCAGGGAGGAGCAATGTTTGCTTTCTATCAAGTGCTTAGTACCAAGAACATTAACTTTTCAGTTCACATCTTTCCGATCTGTTTGTTGTCTTAGGGATGCAGCAAACTATCCATGGGAGATTTGGCTACTGCTGAACAGGGAGGAGGCAATACAGCAATTACACACACACTGCGGTATTATCCTCACAGTTGTGATGTCACAGGGCTGTAATTATTATATACTCACACTTCAAGGGAAATTTTATGTTGAATTCAGCAGTTTCTATCTCCATTTAAATGGTGTGCACAGGTACCAACATACTTCAGAAATAGAAAATAATTTCAGCTCATGTTTTTACACCCTTGGTATAAATATAGAGTGAAACATCTGTAGCTGCCTAGAACTTCATTGTTGCCACTACGCTGCATACAATAGTCCTTTGGCACTTCCAGCTAGCGTCAGGGATGGAACTTAGATCTTCCTGCCTCAGAAGCATAGCGAAAGGAGATTCTTTCTCAGCAGTATAGGGTCTGTGACACATAGCCAAGCAGCTCTGAATTAATCCATTAGAGGGAAATGGATATACATTGTAATCAGGTCATGATAGCATTTATGCACTAAGGCCCTACTCCTGCTGAAGTCAATGGCAAAACTCCCATGGACTTTAATGGGGCAGGATTAAGTCCTAACACTTCTGCCATTTACTGTGACAGTAACTGGAAATACACTCCCACTACAGCGCAAATCAATTCAACAGCATGCATGTCATCATTACAACCAATAATAACAGGTACAGTGCTGTAAATTTAATGGTGCTTTTGACAATCTGGCAAAAAGAGTTTAATATGAGACAGCCAAAGACAAGAAAAGATGTGGTAGCACAGTTCAGGGGAAGAGATAGGAAGGAGAACAAGGTACGAAAGATTCCTGGGAGAACAGGGTTTGAGGTGGGAGAAAGAATGTGTTTGGTGGAATGGATGGGGGAAAGTGTTTCAAGCTGAGAATGGGGGCTCGAGTGGAAGGAAACAGTAAAGAGAGAGGGAATACAGGGAGTGAAAGGAAGAAGGAGGAAATGAGATCAGAGAGATAGGAGAGGCCATTGAGTGAGAATGAGAGAGTTTAACGGGATGTGGTAAAAGAGGTGGGGGAGGGATTCAGTTTCTTAACACATTTTTCAAATGTTTAAACCCAACTAACGTTCCATTCAGTTCCTTTCAGAATTGCCATGGCTTCTTCTAAGCCTCTTGGCTAAGAATAAACGTAGCGTGGTGTCAGTTTAACATGTGCTCTGTCCTGTCCTCCATATGGAACTGCAATGGAGACAGACTCAGTGATCTTAGGAGATCCTATTACTTCCTGCAGAATCGCATAGGCTCATTTCTCAGTAGAAACCCTGCTCATGCTTCAAGCTATAACTACAATGAACATTGGAAGCTGTTCTGAATGGATTTAAACCCGTTCATCCAGCCCTCACACCAATTACCATCTCTGTTGCACTTGAGCAGTGAGCATCATTATGCTAAGTGTAGGAGAGGGAATGGTAGCTGATGACTGCTCTAATTTATATTGGGGACTGACCTGGTGTCTGCAGGGCTTAAGGATCAGGCAGCCAAAAAAGGGTACTTTTGTTTTCTCTCTTCTTGGCTTCACTGACATTGTGGAGGATGTGGCCCCAAAATGCTATTTGTGTGCGTATTTGCATGGACTCAAGGTCACAAGGGTCTCCTTAGCATATGGGATACACTGGGAAGCAACAAGGAGTCAAACAAGATTCGGAGAACTCTGACTCTTCCTCCCCACTCCACAAACAGTTTATGAAGAACAATCCCACTGCTTGAGTATTCTTAAGAATCATTTTGTTGCTGCAAGGCCAATGCCCTTCCCACTGTAATTCTAGGGAGCAGCCCTGAAAAATCATTAGATAACTCACTGGCATATTACACAGGGCACTATATTCATGCGACATTGCTTCTCAAGGTTAGATTTAAGTGTCTGGATGGGCTTCTAATGCCCATTACCTCTAATTTTTCATCTTTGTATAGAGCCCGAGAAGGATAGCGTGGATAATGTTTTAGGAAGGCATGAGAGGCTGATGTTTGTCTGAGGTTTGCCTGTGTTCAGGTTTCTGACAATAATAGGCTCTTTTGAGGCCTCAGTGGGCCATTTATCGCACCAAAATAATGAAATGAATTCTCCTTATGGCATTTCACATCTTGGATAGTGGGAGATCTGCAAAAATATCAGCACTTGTGTTAATTTGACACCATAAATGGTTCCTTGAGATATTAAAAGGCCTGTGAAAACCATGCATCCGCATAAAGATATAATCACTGAACTGTTTGAGTTTGCCTGAATATGGCCATTTCCTTCATTATCCAGGTTATGAAGTATTTGGATGCACAGTCCTAATATTTTCCAACTGAACAAGTCATTTTCCTCCTAAGGGGAGTCTTCACTGTCCCTCAAACCTTGAGGATTCCCCACTAGCCCTCAGTTTAATCTTCTACTCCTCCCTGCTCTTCACTCTGTGCACCTCAGTCATGATCCTTCCAGTTGAAGGGATCATCAATACCACTTATTACTTGGACAGAATTGTTACTATTAGGTGATGTGAGGTATTCAGTATTCCTAGTGGCTCAGCAGTTGGTTTTTGCAGCGTTCTTAGCCACCGGTACCCAGAGATAAAGCTGGAACCAGGAGTCAAATCCCACCTTCCCACAAACACAAGCTTTGAGGTGTATTAATTGAAGAGACAGGGACATTCACTTGCGGCTGTGCTTAGTTCTGAGACACCAGGCAGGGAGGAAGATTGTTCAGGATGAGGGTAATAATGGGATAAATTTTAGAGGAAAATATAGACTGAATATTGGGAAAAGTTTCTTAGCTATGAGGTTTGCTAGAGTGTGGAACCATTTCCCAAACAGAGTGATGGAATTACTGTTAATTAAGATCTTGCCTGCCTGATTTAAGGGATGGCCCAAAAGGAATTTTCTAAGCCGAGCATTAATGATTCTAAGGCCACACAGCAGGTCAATAACAAAGCTGAGAATGGAACTCACATTTTCTGACTCCCAGTCCTGGTCCTTAAACACAAGACTGATCTTCTTCCTTGAGTTAGTGGCAGTTTTGCCTATGTGAGTGTAACCCACACACCTCCTGGGTGTGGTGCTCTGTCCCATCTAGTGGCACTGAGACCACCTTAGAGAGAGAGATAAAAATAGTCTTCTCTACTGCCTTAGCTAACAGTCAGGTGGCTTTTAGCTCATGCAATAGAGGCTCAGGCACTAAGCTCCAGAGGTCCCAGGTTTGATCCCACTCGCTGATGACCGGGGTCCTTCAGCCTTATATAAGGATGGCAGGATCAGACTCACCTGTATATAAAGCACTCTAAAGCAGTGCTTCTCATAGTTGCGCTGCCGCTTGTTCAGGGAAAGCCCCTGGCGGTCCGGGCCAGTTTGTTTACCTGCTGCATCCGCAGGTTCATCCAATCGCGGCTCCCACTGGCTGTGGTTCGCCGCTCCAGACCATTGGGGGCTGCAGGAAGGGTGGCCAGCACATCCCTCGGCCTGTGCCACTTCCTGCAGCACCCATTGGCCTGGAGTGGCAAACTGTGGCCAGCGGGAGCTGCGATAGGCCGAATCTACGGATGCAGCAGGTAAACAAACTGGCCCGGCCTGCCAAGGGCTCTCCCTGAACAAGCAGTGGACCGGCTTTGAGAAGCACTGCTCTAAAGTACTGTAATAGAGAAACTATTGCATTGTATACCAGAGCAGCAAGAACAAATATCCAGTCTGTGTGCATATAAAACCAGCGGCATTCAGGCTGTTATGAGAGTGTTCACAGAGGAAGAAAGGCTTCAGGAGATGGTATTTCCTGGAAAATTCCCCCCAAGTTACATGAGTCAAAATACCTGCTCTTCCTGCAGGTCTTTACACAAATGCCAACATTTGCAGAGCTGGTTCTACTTGAGGCCATAACCGAAAATAAATACTACTGCAAATCAGGGATGCAGAGGAACAGAAGTAAAGCCAGTGTGGTCTAAGAAGAACAGCTATAAAGCAACTAGCTAAAGGAAATGCATCTGCATTAGTGGAAGACAGCTACCACTTAGGGAACATTTAACGCCCCGGTAGCAGCCACACTAAATCGTGCAGTGGAGCAGGCAGTATCAAACGGCGTGACTCTACTTCAGTGCTGGCATTTACTGTAGGACAACCAAATGATACAGAATAGGAACAGACCTCAGTGCGAGACAATAACCTACATAAACAGCTCTTAGTTATCTGCAAATTTTTGAGCCACAATGCTGAATGCTGATTAAAGCAATTAGCAAATGACGGTGTACAGAACTCCACTGGTATATGTTTGTAGGAGATCTCATGGCTTAGTCCTATGCAGAATTGCCCTCACAGATACCTATACATTTTTCAGCTGTCTGATCTGTCCTTTTGTTGAAGTAGCTG
This sequence comes from Chelonoidis abingdonii, assembly GCF_003597395.2. Taxonomy (NCBI): domain Eukaryota; kingdom Metazoa; phylum Chordata; order Testudines; family Testudinidae; genus Chelonoidis; species Chelonoidis abingdonii. The sequence goes on from NC_133776.1 coordinate 12,124,440, forward strand.
GGGTTTCCTCTCTAGCACATCCCATCACCAGTGGCACCAACAAGTGCCATGCAAGCAAGCATTCCTGTCAGTCATTAGACTCTGTAAATGCCACCTCTAAAGTGTGGGAGGCGGTCAGCATTGTGGGGGAGAAAGATGGGTGCTCTCGGTAAGCTAATGCTGCCTCTGAGAAGAGCTTAAGAAGGTTGGTGGAGGAAGTTGCTGCCCTATGACTTCTGCCTGTTCTCTGCCCTCCTCCTGCACCTTCCTAAGGTGTAATTCCCAAATCCCAAATGGGGAATTCCACAGGGTCAAAGTCACCCTCCATTTGAAATGTGGGGTTCATATGGCATGAGGGGTCACCATCATGAGGGTGGAGTTAGCTAGCTATAGAAAACAAGAGGATTTTGTTTTTTAAAAAGGCAAAATGTCTTGACTTGAGGTTACTGCTTATGATTTTTTTCTCAGAGTATTTCATTATTAATATTTCTCCTAGTGTTTGCAAGAATAAAACAGACCTATGCAGAAAGGGTGACACATTTATACCTCTGTGCTGCAGGCCTGCACTCAACCTATAGGCTACGCGTCACTTTCCCCACACCTAAGTTCTCTTAACCTCCCAGTTCCCATCTCACTTTTTACTTATCGAGTTTGTGCTCCTACTGTAATACTGGATTTCCATGTTGTGGGGGAAAGAGGGATGGAGGGTGGGGGAGAAGAGACACATCTGAATACTCTCTTGAGTCTTGCCATTTAATTCTGCTATGTAACTTTTTGCCTTCCTGTTCCCTCTCTTGTTTAGGGAAACCTGCTTTCTGTGACTCTGTTTAAAAGCCTCTGTACTGAGCGTACAGAATTTAAATTCCTCACTTTTGACTTGAGGGCTTTTTGGACCAGCTTTCTCATTTGTGTTGATATCCCTCAGACATGGCCCAGAATCTTAGTGTCACTTGCTAGTTTTTAGTATGATCCCTCGCCTGAGGATGCTGAACTGAATTATACTGGTCACTATTACTTCTTAGATCAGTGATAGTGAGTTCTTGAATCAACTACCATATGTTCCCTAGATTACTGATAAGGGAGGGACTGCTGTGCATGGGTACTACCTGTGACTAGAAGCTGAGGAGTCCTGGGCTGGATCCGTGGCTCTGCCTCTGGGTATGTCTGTGTTGTAATCATGGGATGTGACTGCAGCTCCAGTTGACTTGGCTATGTCAGGTACTGGAACAGTAAAACCACAGCAACAAGTGCTTCAATATGGTTCGTAAAGGCCTTCCTGGGACCCTACGTAATTGCTTATGTGGATAGCCCATGCTGAAGTACATTCTGCCACAGCTTCACTACTCCAGTACCTGAGCTAATTATATTCAAGTTAGCTTGGTTATGTCTACACAAGTTGCCATCACACCCTGTGAATATGGTATAGACATACCCACTGACTTGCTGAGTGACCTCTAGCCAGTCATTGAATGTCTCCAGGCCTCAGTTTATTCCTCAGCAGAATGGAGATAATATTCCCCCTCTGTACTTGTGGGGGCTATTTGTATGGCACCTTGAGATGACTGAATGAAGAAAATCTGGCCTTTATTATTCTCCTCCTCATCTGATGATGACAAGTTTGCAGTCCCAGCACGTGGCAATCACATCTCTTGACGCACTGCAGTCAACGGGGATTGTTGTCCCTGGGGAACAGCTGGGGATAATTGTCACCTCTGCCTGTCAAAACTCAGTAAACATTTTAAAGCTTTCTGTGCTCTGTCAATTGTAAACACATTTGCATTTATGTAAGAAATGACATGTTGGACAAACACTATATTCATCGTTTCAAATGCTCCCAGGGTCCTGGGGAGGGCAGGGACTATATGTAAAATGGTCCAGCTTTGTGTGATGCATCCAGCAGCAGCAAATGGCAGCATCAAAAAGCTGGAAGACATGAGTTTCCACTGTCTTCATAGCACACAGAACCTCACTGGGACTTGAGTGGAGAAGTTTAAGCTTTGGAATCTAGCCCTAACAGAGATCTCAGGACACTACATTAAGGAGGGAGGATGTTGAAGGCAACAATGGTGGAAGTACATGTCTAACTGTTTGAGTTACACAGTCCCCATTTGAATCTTACCAGCATTGTCACATGTAAACAGGAGCTGCATGGAAAGGAGGGAACATAGGACAGGAAAAATAAAAACTGTGGTTCTCTCTGGCATTAGCCCTCCATTTCCATCTTAAACCAGAACATAGACTGGTGGTTGTTTGCTTCTAGCATAGACCTTGAGCTGGAGTCTTCATCCTACTTCTCAATGCCAAAAAACCCTTCTCCTCCTCCTTAGCCTTGCTTTCCTGGGCATATAATTGGCCAGATTTCAGAAGAACTCAGTTTCTGTTTAGGCACCAGATTTTCAAAAGAGTTGGGTGCACTTTAGGAGTGGATTACTTGTGAACATAGGTTCATGAGTGTCACAATGGGAGCTGCTGGGAGCTGCGCACTGTTGAAAATCTGCCCCTTATTTAGGTGCCTATGTTGGAGCTGAGCTCTTAGAATCATAGAATCTCAGGGTTGGAAGGGACCTCAGGAGGTCATCTAGTCCAACCCCCTGCTCAAAGCAGGACCAATCCCAACTAAATCATCCCAGCCAGGGCTTTGTCAAGCCTGACCTTAAAAACCTCTAAGGAAGGAGATTCCACCACCTCCCTAGGTAAACCCATTCCAGTGTTTCTCCACCCTTCTAGTGAAAAAGGTTTTTCTAATAGCCAACCTAAATCTCCCACACTGCAACTTGAGACGGTTACTCCTTGTTCTGTCATCTGGTACCACTGAGAACAGTCTAGACCCATCCTCTTTGGATCTCCCTTTCAGGTAGTTGAAAGCAGCTATCAAATCCCCCCTCACTCTTCTCTTCTGCAGACTAAACAATCCCAGTTCTCTCAGCCTCTCCTCATAAGTCATGTGCTCCAGGCCCCTAATCATTTTTGTTGCCCTCTGCTGGACTCTTTCCAATTTTTTCACATCCTTCTTGCAGTGTGGGGCCCAAAACTGGACACAGTACTCCAGATGAGGCTACATCAATGCCGAATAGAGGGGAATGATCATGTCCCTTGATCTGCTGGCAATGCCCCTACTTATACAGCCCAAAATACCGTTAGCCTTCTTGGCAACAGGGGCACACTGTTGACTTATATCCAGCTTCTCGTCTACTGTAACCCCTAGGTCCTTTTCTGCAGAACTACTGCTTAGCCACTCGGTCCCTAGTCTGTAGCAGTGCATAGGATTCTTCTGTCCTAAGTCCTGGACTCTGCACTTGTTCTTGTTGAACCTCATCCTCTAATTTGTCTAGGTCCCTCTGTATCCTATCCCTCCAGCATATCTACCACTCCTCCCAGCTAAATGTCATCCACAAACTTGCTGAGGGTGCAGTCCACACCATCCTCCAGATCATTAATGAAGATATTGAACAAAACTGGCTCCAGGACCTACCTTTGGGGCACTCTGCTTGATACCGGCTGCCAACTAGACATGGATCCATTGATCACTACCTGTTGAACCCCATCATCTAGCCAGCTTTCTGTCCACCTTATAGTCCATTCATCCAGCCCATACTACTTTAACTTGCCGGCAAGAATACTGTGGGGGACTGTATCTAAAGCTTTGCTAAAGTCAAGGAATAACATGTCCACTGCTTTCTGCTCATCCACGGAGCCAGTTATCTCATCATAGAAGGCAACGAGGTTAGTCAGGCATGACTTGCCCTTGGTGAATCCATGCTGACTGTTCCTGATCACTTTCCTCTCCTCTAAGTGCATCAGAATTGGTTCCTTGAGGACCTGCTCCATGATTTTTCTGTATATACTGTGTAACTCTGAAGTGATATGCTAAAAGGAGATTCTCTTTGACCGTATAAATGGTTAGCTCATTACTATACACAGGAATGTGCAGTTAGATCTGTCTCTGGTCCCCATTACTGTAAGTGTCTGAACCACTCAAACTTTCATGCATTTATCTTCACAACAGAGCAGCAAGATAAGGAAGTGCTATTATCCCCTTTTACAGATGGGGAACTCAGGCCATGTGATTTGCCCACAGTCATACAGGAAGTCTGTGGCAGAGCAGGGACTTGAACACACTTCTGACAAGTCCTAGGCTAGGAACCTAACCACTGGACCATCCTGCCTCTCTGGAAAGCCAGCACTCTGATTGAGAAGGTAGAAACAATGGCATAATTACCCTTGGAGTAGGTTTAGTGGTTAAAATAGACTGAAAGATGGGGGGATGCCAACGGTGTTTTGACAATACCAGCCAAGGAGTAGGGGAGCCGGGGGAGTGCTGTTTACTGAAGTCAGAGAATTGGCGGGAGAGCTCACTGCTGCTTTGGGACCCATGATAAAGTTAAAAGAACGTGCGCCAAATCCTGGCCCTAATGAAGTCGGTGAGAGTTCTGCCATTGACTTCAGTAGGAGCAGGCTTTGGCCCTGTGTATTTCTGTAGCTCTTAGTTTTCCGCATTTCTAAGAGATGTGCCTTGTAAAAATAGAATGGACATTTGCTTTAACTCAGCAATACCTGGCTTTGAAATGTCACCCGATGGCACGTGCCACCCAGGGAAAACTAAGATTAAAAACCTGATGGTGGCTGGGTTTGTGGGTGGGAGTCAGGAGGAGAATTTATAATGTGATGTGTGTCAGGGAGAGAATTTTATAGAAAAAAATAGAGCCTCTCACCCCAGTGGAAATGACAAAGGAGGAGCAGAGATACACCAGGGAAGCAGTGGAAGGAAGGAGATAAACAGCAGCAAAACAACCCTCAAAGGAAAAGAGCAAACAGGAGGGGCAGACATGGCAGAAACAGCTCCTTCTCCCACTGCACCCATCTAATTCCTTCAGGGGGCCAATCATCTCTTATCTCCTCTGTTTCAGTCCCTGTGCCACAGAGGACAGCAGCTGGAGCAATGCAAAGGCAGAAGCGATCCTAAAACTACTGCACAGTGGGGACTGAACACTGTGGAATTAGTTATTTTTGAGTCCAGCATTTGGATTAGCTTTAAAAAGAGACATGCAGATAAGCAAGCAGGCAATTACAGCCCAGATGTGCCATTCGTGAATGGAAAGAGCTACAGTCTAAGTTGGCCATACTGAAACTTTAATTCAGTTAGGTTCCTTTTGTCACCCCATTCATCATGGATACTATAGAAGATGGAATTAAAAAATAAATACAACTCTGTGTTGCCTCAGGCCTGCTTTTTTTTAGTCTTTTAATTTTGTTGTTGTTGGGTTTCATTTCTGCTCAGAGAAATACAACAGTTCAGTTTTAGCTGGTCAGTAAATTGCATGAGGAGCTCAAAATATATAGCTGACAAACACCTATAGTGCCAGATATCTGTTGATTTTTTGGGGGGACACAGTTAGACATGACTAATAATAAATAGCTCTTCTATAGCACTTTCATCAGATGATCTCAAAACTATTTACAATGGAGACTAATATTCCCATTATATAGATGGGGAAAATTCAGACACAACAAGCTGAAGTATCTTGGCCATTGTTACCCAGAGGCAGAGTTAAGAATAGAACCCAGAGCTTTGGTGTCATAGACCAGAGCTAAGACCACATCACCTTCCTAGTAAGCAGGGGGAGTTCTTACTTCAAGTTTAGTTTAAAGGCATATTATCACTGCAGGCAACTTATCTTTCTGTTGAGTAACTGCCAGGGGTCCATAAAACCTGTGATCTAATGAATGATCAGAGCAGGGAACAGGGAGTCTGGACTTTTGGGCTTGATTCTTAGCTCTGCCACTGGCTTGGTGTGTGACTTCAGGCAGGTCACTTACTCTCTCTTTGCATCAGCTATGAGTTACAAAGGGATCGCACAAAATGGGGTGACTGGGTAACAAAATGGCAGATGAAATTCAGTATTGATAAACGCAAAGTAATGCACACTGGAAAACATAATCCCAACTATGCATACAAAATGATGGAGTTTAAATTAGCTGTTAGCACTCAAGAAAGAGATCTGAGAGTCAGTGTGGATAATTCTTTGAAAAACATCTGCTCAATGTGCAGCTGCAGTCAAAAAAGCTAATAGAATATTAGCAAGCATTAGGAAAAGAATAGATAAAAAGACAGAAAATATCAATGCCACTATATAAATCCACGATAAACCCAAACCTTGAATACTGCGTGCAGTTCTGGTCATCCCATCTCCAAAAAAGATATATTAGAATTGGAAAAGGTACAAAGAAGGGCAACAAATATGATTAAGGGTATGGAACAGCTTCTGTTTGAGGAAAGATTAACAAGCTTGGGACTTTTCAGCTTAGAAAAGAGACAACTACAAGGGGTATATGACAGAGTTTTAGAAAACCATGACTGGTGTGGAGAAAACGAATAGGGAATTGTTATTTACTCCTAAACATAACACAAGAATCAGAGGTCACCCATTGAAATTAATAAGCAGCAGGTTTAAAGCCTACAAAAGTAAGTACTTCTTTACATAATGCACAGTCAACTTGTGGAACTCATTGCCGGGGATGTTGTGAAGGCCAAAACTATAACAGGGTTCAAAAAAAAAAAATAAAGAAAAAAAGGAACCAGGTAAATTCATGGAGGATAGATCCTTCAATGGCTATTAGACAAGATGGTTAGGGATGCAACCTCATGCTCTGGTGTCTCTAGTCTCTGATTACCAGAAACTGGGCGTGGATGAAAGGGGATGGATAACTCGATGATTCACTCCTCTATTCATTTCCTCTGAAGCACCTGTCATTGGCCACTGTCAGAAGACAGGATATTGGGCTAGATGGACCATTGGTTTGACCCAGTGATGCCATTCTTATGTTCAGCTTCCTCATCTGTAAAATTGAACATGTAGCACTTTCTCAACACGCTGGGCTATGGTTAGGAACAATTAATTGATGTTTGGAAGATGCTCTAAGATCTTTAGATGAAAGGAGCTACGCAAATGCCATCTTGTTTTGTGTGCTCAATGGCTGTCACAATTCCATCAGCAATCAGTCTCCTCTTTGTCCCTGCCACAGAATGATACAATTCTGCATTCAGGAGGGATGTACGCAAATACAAGGTATGAACAGTCTCTCTTCTGGAATCCAACAAGGACTTTTGAGCAGAAATTAGTTGTCACCTTAGGAACTAAGAAATGGGTGGATTTGAATGATATTATTTTGCAACAGAGATACAGTGCTGGCTGGCAGACAATGGATAGACCTGATCTGGAGTAATCATTCATTCATGAACAGCCAGTGGGATCAGGGCACAAGAAGATTGAACTTGCCTCTGGCTTCCTTTTTTCCCACTTGGTTAAATTGTGTGCATAAAGGCGCAGATAGTACTTTGGAAGAAAGCCACCATTCCCTCTGGTAGTCCTAGTTTAATAAAATAATTACAGTGAAAGCCTTGTTGGGGCATTGTATTAAAACACAGTTTTGTCTTGCTTATGGGGCCACTGTGTGTCATGAATATGTTATAGAATCGTGCTACCGCCTGTAAAGTCCAGGGTTGTAGTAAAGATCCCATAACCCAGTCCCAACCATGCTTGCAAGACCAAACCAATTATAGCATTGTACTAAGGGCTGTATGTAAACCTAGTAAGAGAGAGCCCCTGCTCCAGAGAACTTAAAACCTAAATAGACTAGAGAGATAAAAAGGAAGTATTATTACTCCCACCTTACAGATAGGGAATGGAGGCACAGAAAGATAAAGTGAGCTGTCCAAGGTTACATAGGAAACTGGTAGCAGAGGCAGAACTTCAACCTAAATCTCCTAAGTCCCAGCCCAGTGCTATAACCTCAAGACCATCTTTCCTCGAGGTTATAATACAGCACATTTCACAGAAGAGCACTTCTCAGGGGTGGCATCTTATCATTCCATCCTACCTCCTGTCCACATGCAGAACTTTGCTATTTGGAATTCAGCAGCCGCTAGGTCAATGTCCGAAACACAGTCTTATGGCTTAAAAAACTGCCCTAGAAAGGCACCAAAGATATCTTTTCCATATATATTTATTGCAGGTTTTTTTTTTGTTTTTTTTTTACAGAGAATGTGAATGTTTGCGTCAAATTATAGTACGCTGAAAAAACTTTTTCATAATTTACTAAATGAAGCTTCCTGTTGGCTAGTGAGCCAAAACTTGGGTACATTATGTTTTCATAGCAGACTTTTAGGCCAAAACCAATTTTAGCACAGATTCAGAAAAGCCAATAACAAGAAAGAACAAAAGTCAAGTCTCCTTGAGAGATCACAATGTGCCTCTCCCTTCCTTACCAGGCGACAGAAGCAATGAGAACAAAACACTTGCTGTTTTAGCAGAGTTCTTAGAAATGTAAAAATGCAGCAAAAAATCAAAAACAAAACAAAACAAAAAAACCAAAAAACAAAAAGCACAACAGTTTCAGGCTAACTACTCCAATACAGAAATGACAACAATGCTAGGAGCTGGCACAGCAGCTTCAATTTCTCCTGTGGCTGTAATCTTTATTAATTACAGCAAGCATACAGTTTATAAGAATGATGCTGCAGTACTGTCACTGTTGGACAGTAGTGGTTTATTTTTTTTTATATACGGAGGTAGATTTTTTTCCTAATTATGATTCCTTGGATTAGAATCGAAAGGTTCAGCCTTCATTAAGCTGAGATAAATGGACATTTCCAACTGCCATGAGTTGTACGGACACTAGTTAAAGCCATGCACTACACTATTAATCCTCTTTCCAGATTATTTTCTTGCCCTCTATGCTATTTTAGGCTGTTTCTAGATATGAATTTCAAGAAGGAGGTTTGCAGAAGCCTGTGAAGATGGGCAAAATTTGGGGGTGGCTTGGGTTTTGCAAAAGCCTGGAGGTGATTCCTAACAAGGTCCCATTTCATTCCAGCCCCCAAATCTGACAAAGACTAGGAATAAATGCTTCTGTTTTGGACCCATTATTTAGTAGTGTTCTATGCTTGCATTTCCCCTAGATCAGCAAAATGTAACAATGTGATTTTATTCGGTCTTTTCACTCTCCTGAAACAAGATTGTCTGCGCCAAATCCTTTCAGACTAAGGTCTGGCACTGACCAAGGATCTGACTAATATGTTGTTTGATTTGGAGCCCCGATTTATCTTTTCAGCTAAAGTGCCAATATTAGAAGTTAACATTCAGCACAGCAGATGGGGAACTGGAGGCAAAACTTCTGATAACAGGACTTTCATGCTTCACTTTCCTCAGGGCACACTGAAATGTTCCCCTTTTAAATAGGGTTGGGCCTTAAGGAACCTGTGGCAGCAAAACTGGTTGCAGTAGAAACTCATCATGATGCTCTGGATGCCAGATTGGATATGTAACGCCTATTTCTTTTTTAGCAGATTATTTTCCAGTAGCCCATAGAAGACATGTCTAGGTAGTGAAGTTCAAGTGCAAAATGCCCAGCAGAAATTTCCTTTCCATCAAGGAAAGGAGAAGATCTGGGGGGTGAATAATATTATCCAAAGAGCAAAGCTCTGATGGAAAGACTTACACCTGACCACAATATCGTCCAGTGATCAGACCTTAGACTCAAAAGAGATAGTTGTTGAGGGGCCTGAGTCCACAGACCTCATCAATTAGGAGGCAGCTGGATCTCTCACTGCCTCTGACCAGTGTGTGCTGGGAACTGCCACACTATAAATGTACATCTCTAGAATCCCCTTGCTGTACTGAGTGTGAGAAGAAGCTATGGGACATGATCACTGAATGACCTGGCTCTTCCTTCCTGTCCTTCCCCTGCATTTATCACTCCTGATAATGGGGGAGATGTAGTTCCTACAAGTAAAAGTGGAGGTGATGTGGTTGTTGCGTGCACTCTGCGTTAATCCTGATACACTGAGACTGACCAGGACACACAAATGCTGTAGTAGTTTGAGCTTTTTCCCTTTATGGCCCATTCTGTTTTGTAAGAGCTGCAAACATAAAACAACCTCTCTCTCAGCCCTGCCCTGTCTCAGTTAGGCAGCACCAAAGAGATAGACATTTAATTTGTTGCCATACAGGACATGCTTGGAGATAGGGTGACCAGACAGCAAATGTGAAAAATCGGGACTGGGGGTGTGGGGTAATAAAAGCCTATGTAAGAAAAAGACCCCAAAATCGGGACTGGTCCGACTGGTCACCCTACTTGGAGAACACTTGCGCTAGAACAAAACCATTAACTCTTTAGGTGCTTGTCAAGAGCTGAGTGGAATGACAGGATATACAATACCAGACGCTCCCCAATATCAGTGGCATGGTGAGCGTGTCTTAGTCAAGTGTACTATTGAAAGCAGTTTGTTGGCAAAGCCAATAACTCACAGTGCTGCAAACCAGTGATACCCAGGGCTAGGGGACTATGCGTATGACAGCCGCTTAAGGAAGAATTCTGAAAAATTGTACCATGTTAATGCATCTGTGACATGTTCTTGATAATCCTGCCTAGCCACTTCCACATCAGCCTGTTTGGGGATGAGGGTTGGAGGAGCAGGAACATGCAGTGGTGAAAATTTTGATCATAATGGGTTAAACTTAATGTTGCTTCAGTTGTTTACAATATTTGAGCACCTCATTGTTCCCATGTAACAGAGGGGGAATTGAGGCATAGCAAGATTAGCATGATTGTCCATGATTACACAGGAAGTCTGCGGCAAACCCAGATATTCTAAATCCCATACAAATTCCTTAAATGCAGCACTATCCCTAACGTCAAGAGAGCTGCACAGGCTCCACAGCACCACAGAATTGGGCCTATTATAACAATCATAGTCATACAGTAATAACTTCTGGTTCTTACCTAGAACTTTTAATCAGGAGTTTGCAAAGTGCTTTACAAAGGAGGTCAGTGTCATTCGCCCCCTTTTACAGATAGGGAAACTAAGGCACAGACCAGGGAAATGACTTGCCCAAGGTCACCCAGCAGGCCAGAGGCCAAGCTCGGACTAGCACCCAGGTCTTCTGAGTAACAGTTCAGTGCTCTATCCACTAGGTCACACTGCTTCCCACTAGCGTGTGGTCATGTAGTGCAGACAGTATTTGGAAATACACCAAGATTCTACATTGTGCCCCTGCTTAGTGTAGACAAGTAAATTCTCTTCCTATCTGAGGAGAAGCAAATCTGAAGGGAAAAGTTTGCCATCTGTTTGCGGCTTGGTATAAAGTGGGGCAAAATATTTTACTGAATCAGTATGTTCAATGGACATATATGTGGTGATTGGTTACCTAAAAATCATCCCCAGGACTGCCATTACAACCACATGATCTAAGCATAATATGAAACAGATGTGTGTATGTTAGAGGTTGGTTCAGAGTTTTGGTTCAGGTCTGTTACAGGATGCAGTTATCTGGTCCCTCATCAGGTGCACGCCTCTGTCTCAGACATCCTAGAAGCAGGAAACTCACTTTCCACACAACTAACATTAGAATCTCCCCTCTTGAGATTTGGTTTGTAAATATACCAGTTAAATTCCATTATTTGCTCTGGAAATTCCCTCCCATCTGTACTTTAGCCTCAGGCTTCCATAGCCCTCTTACCAGAAACTGCATATAGACCTTCTGCCCTTATATTAGAGTGTGCTACAATCCTTCCGCACCTCATCTGTCCTCCCACCATGGTTTGTGAATAGGCTATTTACCCGTCTTGGCTGCAAGGATCTACAATAGTTCCAGGCAGTCCCTATTCATAGCCCCACTCAGGCTCCCTTCCTCGTACTTTTCTTAGAGAAATATCACTGGCGAAGCCTAGTTCACTCCCTCTCACATTAGTCTCCTTGAGACTAGTTTATCTGCTATAGGCAACAAGTACTCATGATCAAGGAATGACACACAGATAAATGTCCCTTTACTGCTTATTATATGGGGCACTTCCAAATTGGAGAGCCACCTGGCCTCTCATTGGACTTGATCATCTGAGTATTCTGATGGCTTTATTCCAGGCTGCAGGATTGCACCACTGATGCCCAAGGCTTCATGTGTTTGCAGGGTTTTATCATGCTCATTATTCCCACTGACTCACACAGCATTTGAAGCAATGTGTCTTGTGTATGTGTCTGCTGCTCTGAATATTCCATGGCCCTTCAGGCTGAGAAACAGAGGCCTGGTCTACACTATGCGTTTAAACTGATTTTAGCAGCGTTAAACTGATTTAACTGCGCACCCGTCCACACTACGGAAAGTTCGCCCTTGCTCCACGTCATCACAATTTAAAGTTGGTCCATTGTTAAAATTGGTTTCTGTACTCCTCCCAACAAGGGGTGGTAGTGCTAAAAATGCGCGTGTTAGTTACCATATCGGATTCGGGTCGTGTGTGGTGCCAAATCGACGGTATTTGCCTCCAGGTGTGCCTCTATCCCCACGTGCACCACTGTGACACTCTGGACAGCAATCTGAACTCGGATGCAGTGGCCATAGGTAAACAACAGGAAAAGCCCCGCGAACTTTTGAATTACTTATCCATGTTGCCTGCGTGGAAGCTCTGATCGAGCACTAGTTGGCGATGACTCCAAGTCCCAAATCCAAAAATGCGCCTTCAGCATGGACCATGCAGGAGATTACTGGATCTTGACTCGCTGTATTGCGGGAGACAATCTGTCTTTCAGAGCTCCGATTACAGAAGTGAAATGCCAAAGCTTTGAAAAAAATCTCCAGGCGTACACGTGCTTGCCGGACAAGCGTAACGGAATAGCCAGAAGAATCAATGCGTACTGCGTCATGGATGGAGGGAGGGAGGGGGTACTAGAGACTCAAGCCTTCCCTCCACAGCAGTCTCTGAAACTATTTGCAATTTGGCTGGCTCCACCAATGCCGTAAGGTTCAAAACACATTGTCCGGCGTGGTTCAAGGGTATAGCTTCGTCAAATTTACTCCTCCCAACAACATAGAAGAAGGGAAAGAAATCATCTTCTTGACTTTTTCAATGTCACCCTATGTCTACTGTAATGCCGCTGCTACAGGCGATGTCGCAGCGTGAAGAGCAGTATCCGCTCTTCCCTCCTCCGTCCTGGTGGTCAGATGGTACAATATGCGATGCTATCACGTCGTCAACCAATCACCTGTGAGCGCTCGCTGGCTGGCCTCAGGTGAGCTTGGCGGGGGCACCTGGTAAAAATAGTGAATGATTTCCTGGTATTTCCGCATAGTATGGTACATAACGGCTTGGAACCTCGTCTTATCATAGCCTTTAACTGGGGGCTGAGCTCCTCAGCCACTCCCTTCTCCTTGTAAAAGAAAGACTACTGTACTCGCCGGACTATCACACAGCAGCGGTCTGATCTTTCTCGCACCACTTAAATGTCCTGCCGGACTGTCATAGCCCCGGGAGGCTTGCTCCCCCTGCATTTGTATCTCACTAACAAGTCACTGTTTCTTATTTCCTGTGCATTACTTATAAAACTTCATGACACAAATGGGGGGGGACACTGCCACGGTAGCCCAGGAAGGTTGGGGGGGAGAATCAACGAGTGGGGTTGTTGCAGGGCACCCCAGTGAAGTGCATGGAGCTCATCATTTCTGCGTGATCTGCATGGAGCAGCTGTGCTCTCTGATACACTGGTTCGCTAATATACACCTACCCATATTCTAGGCAGGACTGACTCTATTTTTGAAACCATAAAGAGGAATTGACTCAGGGAGTCATCCAGTTTGCCTTTGCGCCCCCGGTCGACCTCAGCCAGCGGCACCCATGATAGCAGCAGACAGTACAGAACGACAGATAACTGTCAATCTTACTGCCAATTTACAATGCAGCAGATGTGACAGAATGACTGATAACCGTCTCTGCTATCATGCAAAAGCAAACAATGCTGCTGTGTAGCGCTGCAGTAACGCCTCTATTAGCCGCATCCAGTACACATACGGTGACAATAAAGAAAAGCTGAACGGGCTCCATGTCCATGCTGCGTGACCAGTATAGAAGTCCGAGCGCACTGATTGCTCTGCCGTTGTTCCGGCGAGGAAGGAGATGAGTGACGACATTTACCCAGAGCCATCGCGACAATGTTTTTGCCCCATCAGGCCTGGGATCTCAACCCAGAATTCCAAGGGCAGTAGAGACTGCGGGGAACCTATGGGATAGCTACCAGAATAGCTACCCACAGTGAATGCTCCAAAATCAACGCTAGCCTCCGACCATGGACGCACACTGCCGAATTAATGTGCTTAGTGTGGCCGCGTGCACTCGACTTTATACAATCTTTTTTATAAAACCGGTTTATGTAAAATCGGAATAATCCTGTAGTGTAGACGTACCCAGAGAGAGAGAGAGGTGTGTGTGTGTGTGGGGCAAATCAGAAAAGTTTGCCTACGGGGTCCTGAAACATCGCATAGGCCAGCTGCCATCCAACAGTTGTGGAATGACAGGAATGATCAGGATCAAGGGAAAAGTTCACCATCCAAACCTGCCAAATGTTATGTGGGAAATTACAACCAACTCAGAGCTGTGGAAACTCACATCTACTGCCACAGAACATGCAATACTGTGAGAGCCTGGGCCTCCCCTCGAGTTTCAACTGGAACTGGTTCAGAGAAACTTCATCTGACAAATCCTGTCCATCCTTTTTAATCTTTTACTCCACACTCTCAGTAGTCCCCCCGGCAGGCGCTCATCCATCTTTCTCTCCAACAATAAAAAGCTTCTACAATGAATTTAGTATTGCTGTTAATTTTGCCTGCTGTATATTTTAGGGAAGTATAACAGTCTCCTCTTAATTTTTTACCTTTCTGCTCTCTGTATGCAACCTTCCTCCCTTCCCCCGGCCTCTCTAATACTCCCTTGAGCTCTGGTAATCACACAGGGAATGTTCAAATCAAACCCAAGTGACGCTGTTTTTCAACACCAACCCTGAAGGTTACTTCCACCAGGATACACACATTACAGTTCTTTCATTGCAAAGCTGCTCCTGGGAGAGATCACCATTTTCCCCACCAAAAAAACAAATAGAAGGAGAAGACAGATTTACTAGAAATGTTGCTATTCTTCAGACCCCGTCTTGATAGGCCAAATGGTTCTTTTCTGCAATTGTGCTCATTCAATTCAGTTAGCTTAACCCGATTGAAAAGCCCTCTTAAAGTTAGTTAAGACAATAGCTAACATCTTTTAGATAATTTATGCAGGTCCTGTTGTATCCCAGGCTCCTCGCAGGGTACAATATAAGTAACTCAAAGTATCTAAAGGTGTTAATCTACATCGGGGTAGGCAACCCATGGCACATGTGCCAAAGGCAGCATGCGAGCTGATTTTCAGTGGCACTCACCACCTTTCCCTCTAAGTGAAAGTACATTTCTTTGACCTTGCCTTCTCTAACACACAGAAAACCTAAAGCCCTACCAAACCAAGACACGCCACTACATATGCTTCTACCCTGGGGTGGGAGGGGGAGGATGAGAGAACAAACAATATGGAAGAGTTGTGAAGTCACATTGCTTAATGCACTACTACAGTGTTTCTCAAACTGAGGTTGCCGCTTGTGTAGGGAAAGCCCCTGGTGGGCTGGGCCAGTTGGTTTACCTGCCCCGCCCACAGGTTCGGCTGATCGCGGCCCCCACTGGCTGCTGTTCACTGCTCCAGGCCAATGGGGAATGCTGGAAGCGACGCGGGCTGAGGGACGTACTGACTGCTGTTTCCAGAAGCTCCCATTGGCCTGGAGAAGTGAACTGTGTCCAGTGGGAGCTGCGATCGGCCTCAGTTTGAGAAACACTACACTACTGGAAGGACTCAGATATTATGGTGATGAGTGTGGTGTAAGAACCGATATAGAACAGAACAGAAACACTTGGGTTTGGTTCTGCCATAGAACCATGAAGTGACAGACCAAAATACTCATTTTTACCCTTTTTTATTGTAGACCCTTTGGAGATTTTAGCATTTGGACTACAACTGTGTGGGTATTTTTTAATTTCTATTAATTAAATTGAGAAAAGTTCCCAAAATCTGAAGCTGATTTCTGGAGAAAGATTCTAAAAACAGACCTCAAGACTGGCATGATGTGGAAGAAAATGCCCTTTCTATTAACCTTGTTAACATTTAAAACCAGAATTGATTTCAATGGGTATAGCAAGTCCATGCTGAATTTTGGCCTTCACATAAAGGAAGGGCCAGCTGCAGATCTTTGCACACTCTGGGTCAGGAGAGAGGTAACGTTTTAAGGAGCACTTAGACTGAAAACCAAAATTCTCCCTTGCATGAAACAGAAACCTGGATTCAGCCAGATCCTTTCTTGTTTAACTCAGGTGCAGTATCGTAGCTCAACCTTTTTACTCTAGGCAACAGTTGACGAATGTAATGTAAAAAGGTATTAATAACATCTGCCCAGCTCTTAGATTAATAGGGGGAAATTAATGGAAGTTTTAACATGTTCATATTTTCTAATTGTGGCAGATGCTTTTATTTATAAGCATAATAGGGGGGAATGAAAACTATCTGTGACACCATGTCAATATATACAGTAAAATCCAATCATTTAAAGGCATTACACTTGGCTAAAGAATCACATCAACAAAACGCACCCAACTCCTGAGTAAGGGCAATTCAGCTGCTGGTATGTACTTCATGTAATAAAATGATTATGAATAATTTTACAATAAATCACTGGGAAAAGAATGCACAACCATTTGGTATATCAGAACACCTCTCACATGCTAATTGAGAGCCTGATTATGCCAGCCCAACCTTCCTGGCCTTGGGTGAAATTTGTCCCTGTGTGGAGGGTCAACCCAGGGCCTATGCAGCACTGAAGGCCTCAAAATAGGGCATGAGTGGGACTTCAGTGCTGCATAGAGTGAACAGTATCATATGCCATGAGCAGCTCCCTTGCTTTTAAGGTAATATTCAAAGGACAAAATTAGCCCCTGTGCAGAAAGACAGCACGAGGCCTGTACGCCACCTGAGCGCTCCTTTCAAAAGGGCTTGTCTCTGCTCTTAGTCAATTTGGATGAAATTCACCCCTGTGCAAGGGTGTTGCCTCTGCTAGAAAGGGTGTATCTGCTTTAACTATACCAGTATCCCCACTACTGTGGACAAAGTTATATCTATATCAACGTACGTTATTGGTATAGCTATTCCCATTCTGGAAGGGCAATAAGCTATATAAGCTGTACAAGGCACAAGTATAATGGTAGAACTGTGTCTGCACTAGAGGTCATACAGGATAACTATATTGGTAAGAAATCACACTCCTAATTGACAGTTAGACTTGTACAAAAACTGAGTGCAGAGCTTAAAGCAGGAAGAATCAGGCCCGAAACCCTTAGTGTAGCCGTTTGGTATTTACCCTAACATCCTGCCTTTTCAGAGCACTCTGCATCCATGCACCGAAGTATCTGGGGTAATAAAATATGTCTAATCTGAGGCTTACTGTACTTTTGCTGTCGTTAGCTGTAGCAAAACCAGCTAATGCTGTAAGCTCTGCCTCATGAAGGCTCCTTAGCTTTACTCCTACCTGCGGCTGTAAACTATCGTGAGCACGTCCATGGGAACAATATGATCTTTTGCCAGAGAGATAAAGAAAAGAAAATTTCAAACCTTTGCTATGTTTACTTCTCCTAAGAGAGGGGAAAATGCCCATAAAACTTCCATTAAAGCAGACATGTCTCTGCTAGTCATTAGTGGCTTGTTGGCTAAACTTGGAAGCTGTGTTCTGTCCTTACTAGAAGGTGCCAGTGCAGTCATTAAGAGCTAGTGGGGTTTAAACAAGCATGGGAATAACTGAGTCTCTTTTAAAAGGCCATTAAAATGACCCTCTGGATTAAAGGGGAAAGATCAGAAATTTTATAATAAAGACATTTTTCTGAAGCGCTCCCCACTTCCCTGAAAAATAGGTTTCATAATCCAGCCAGATCCTCCAATGCCATTGCTTTGAATAAATGTACATAGTAAAGCAAGTAAATGCTACTTTTTTTGTTAATGAGAAGGCAAGGCCCTGTGCAATAAACAGAATTCAGCTCACACCTATGCATCAGTATGGTGCTGCATGGTCATCATTCAGCTGTTTAAGTCAGAGCTACAGTGTCTTCTTCACATTCAAATAAGCAAAGCTGAAACTGACAGATGTGTAAAGTGTAATGACATTTAGTTTAGGAGTTCAGGGTCTGATCTAATGTCCACTGGAGTGAATTGACTTCCATTGACTTCAATGAGTTTTGGATCAGGCCTTTAAATATCACTTTTGACTGTAATCTTGTCAGATTTTCCAAACTATGAAGGTTTGGGCCTGGTCAGTCTTTTTTTAAATGGGAAACCTCAGAACATAGTGAAACTATATAAGCTGCAGGAAGTAATACTGGTCTCACGGTAGCTGACACTCTCTGCTGAATCTTGGCTGAATCAATGCCTTAGCAGGGTGCTACAGGGCATGGTGCTACTGTAGATGCCATTTTGCCGATGGAATATAAATAACTAGGGTCCTAACTACTTGTGATCCCATGCTATTTTCCAGAAGTCCCATATTTTCCATGTTAGCCCCAGTCTCCCAGTCAAATTGCACCTCTACTTTTAATTGCATTTCACATATCTCATCTTTGACCCCTGTGGCGTGGTTCCTTTGGCACTGTTACAATAGCAGCTGCGTTCTGCTCCTGAGGTGGCTTTACTTTAACAGCAAGTGAAGCTATTCCTCTGTGCACATGAACATAATGGGCCAATATCATACCCCTGGATCCACATGGAGTGGACTTTCTGGGCACAGACCTCCTCTTTCCTGTTCAGGCAGGATCAGTCACAAATGGGGTGGGACAGAGGTGAAATAACTTGCCTAGGGTCATGCAACAGATCAGTGGCAAAACCAGGACTAGAACCCAGGTCATTGGATCACACGGCCTCTAATAATAGTGTTTGCTCCTTGGTCCTATAGGACTGAGAATACAGAAGAGCCCATGGGTAGCAGAGCATTTTCCATCACCCAATGCTGATTCTTCCATCAATTCAGGTGTGGCATTAACAAGCTTCAAAGGTAATGTTGCCTGCTCCCTGTTCAGTTGAAGTGTTGTGGTTATAGCAGTGCCAGGGAATAAAGGGGTTTTCAAGGAATGACACAAGATTCTCAGAGGTACAGAGAAAAGTTAATGCGCTGGACTGATCATTCCCATTCTTCTGTAGCTTTTTAACTTCCAGATTAAAAAAGATTTTCTCTTCACAACATCAAAAAAGAGGTAACAAAAGGTTGGCAAACCTATTTGGTAGCAAGCCACAGACCCATGCTGCAAATATAGAATTTTGCAATAGCAAACTGGCTTGACAGAACAGTGCTCTCCGATAGCTATTGGAAAATGAATATTGCAGTTACAACATTGTCGATAGCAGACCACTTTTGAAAGCTGCATATTCTGATAACCAACTGCTTCAGCAGGCCAAAGGAAAAAAAAACTTCTCTGGGACATAGTGCAAAAGGTTGATTTTTCATTTATTTACACATCCGGTACTCACAGAGCTACTGGTTATAAATTTTAAACATCTGGCTCAGGCAGTTGACTGGAAAAGCGATGAAATGCTCAGCTTTGACTGAATGTGGGACTTGAATTTCCATTGTGGCAAGAGGTAAAAGTAAAATACAAATGCTAGGAGGAAACAATGTGCCTCTATTGGGCCAAATGCTCCAGACTGATCTTTATGGAATGATGGTGCTTACGGAGATTGGTCAAAAATGGTGCTTCTTCCTCCTCGTTGGCCCTCCTTTTCCTTCTTCTCTAACTCATCTTCCTCTCCTTTCCCACCTGCCTGCTGCTTTCTTCCCTCCCCTCACCATGCTGACCACTTCTGCTAGTATTTTCCACTAGACCACGTGACCCAGATCTTCAGCAGGGTTAGATGGCATAACGTTGCAGATTTCAATGGTGTTATGCAGATTTACCCCAGCTGAGCAACAGTCCCGGGGTCTTAATACTACTGCGGATATTTGGCTGTTATACAGGGATTCACATAATTTAAATGCAAAAATCAGTGTGCATAGAAGCAATGGGGATGGATCTAGCTACATTAAGACTCCATAACTGACGGTCCCTTCTCTTTCAGTCCTCTCTCTTGTGAGCCATGTAGTTCATTGTCACTTCCCCCCTTATCTACACTCTCTTCTTTCTTCAAAAGCCCCACCTTGCTGAGATCCTGCTTTAGGTAGAGGGTGGTTGAGTATGACTCCTTCTAGACTCCATCAGTGCTACTCATTGCCTCCACCTGTGGTAGGCCACAGTAAGATACACAAACAGCTCCTTGCCACCCATGAAAAAGGCCACACAGCCTTTTTGCAGTTCCTGGCATCCTGGGAGCAAGGGACCTGCCTTAGATCCCTTCTGGAGATGCACATTGTGTTGTCACCAGCCGACAGGATCACAGAGCTGCGCAAAACTTTGCTTACAAACTGAAAATTGGTCCAGATTCAACAACATGGCAAACTTGGGCCACGTCTCAGTAGAATCAGAGCCTGGGTCGATTTATGTTTGAGAGTGAAAACCATGCAAAACTTGGTGGCTTTGCATTGTGTCCATTAGAAATACGTGAAACATTTGCAAGGAATTTGAGCTGTGAAAGTGTTATGACATTCTCCTCAGTGAATGGCGGTTAACGACAGCTTGGCACCCTTGAACAGGTGCTATCGAGAAGGTCTGGAAGAGCAGATGTGAGAGACACAGAGAGGGGAGGCCATTGCCTTTGGAAGTCTGAATTATATACTTGGGGATCATATGGTAAAACGTGAGTGAAGGCCAAACTGGGACTCTCTCTGAAGAGGCAGCATCATACCCTAGCAGATAGAGGATTAGTCAGGAGAGCAGCGTTCTATTCCCAGTTCTGCCAACTTGTGCAAGTCAATTCACCTCTCTGCACCTCAATTGCTTCATCATTGAAATGAGGATACTTTGTAAACTGCTTTGAGACTTACCGTTGAAAAACACTAGCTAGGTAATATTTATTATGATAAGATTAATCCTTACAAGAAATCAAATTAATGGAAAACAAATTCTATATACTGTGACCACGTTTGGTCTTTATGCTGAGTTGTTGCGCTAGTTTATAGCCCAGACGCAGCAAATCACTTAAGGCACAAGCTTAATTTAAAGCATATGAGTGTTCTATTGAAATCGGATGCTCATGAAAGTAGGGTTAAAGTTAAGCATGTGCTTAAATGCTTTACTGGATTAAGGCCCCCAGGAGTATTTTCACATGTTATGACAAGTTCACACTTCGTGCTGTTGCCTGCAAAATTCTTGTGACATTCTCTGTTGACAGACAGGACTCACTCTTTCAGTCTAAAACATTGCAACATGAAATATTTTCCATGTAAACTTTTGCACTACAGAAATGTGAGAAACAGATGATTTTGAATATTTCTCTGACATGTAATTTTCACAATGTTTTTTGCAAAATCTCAACATTCCTAAGGGCTCAAAAGGAGACAAAATGAACTTTGTGGAAAGTTGTGTGAAAATTTCCCCACAATTTTGCACAAATCTAGTTTTCCCCTGAAACCAAGCAAAATATGGCTGTTTTGGTTGAATTTTGCTGTGAGAGACAAATTTAGACCCAGTATGATAAGATACAGCCTGAAGTCAATAGGTAGCACCTGGTCTAAGTCTGGATTTGAAGCTAAAACTCAAAATGAAACTCACACAACAGGACACTCTTTGGGGCAGGGACTGTTTTTTCATTGTGTGCGTTCAGCTCCTGGCACATTGGGACCCTGATTCATGATTAGGCCTCTAAGTGCTACTGCAATTTACATACATACATAATGAGGTGCAAACCCTAAGATGTGAGATATGCATGAACCAAAGCCAAAAAAGGATTGTATGAGCCGTTATGAGCCCAAACCAGTGAGTTCCATGCAGCAGTAGGCAGGATTCTCTAATAGGGTGCAATTCACCCCTGTGCCAAGGGCCAGCACAGAGGCTGTGTGTTGCTTAAGCCCTCAAAATAGAGCTTGAGTGGGACTTAAGTGGGCCATAGAGCTTGCTGTGGTCATCTTCACAGTGGTGAATTTCATTATTGGGCCCAATCCAGCTCTTATTTATAATCATGTTAAAATTCTCATTGACATCAATGGGCACAGGGTTAGATTGTCCAACTATGGAAAGTTGCTACATGTTGATCCTGTGGGCTTCTAACTGGCTTCAGTTCTGTAGCAGTGCTCAGGTCCTGGAGAGTTACTCATGCCAATTGTTTTGTTCTAAAACACTTTAGGGAACAATTTTTTAAAAAGGCCTCATGTTTTTTCTTCCATTTCTACCACTCTCACTTGTCCCTTTGAGATAGATGATACTCACCTATTTCCCTATTCTTCCCTCGCTGAATCATCAGTACTTTTTTTTGTGGTGTCTCTTTCTCTCAGAATTGCCTTTTTGGAGACATATAAACAGCTATTGTTGGAGTTGGCATTTCAATTAATTTCAAATTGCCCATTTCCATTCCCAGGCCTATTTTATCATTCTTATCATTTTTATTTAATCTTCTCCTGGGAGTTTGCATTGATTCTAATCTCTCCCTATGGTGCTTATCTGTATCAATAGATCAACAGCTTCTGGAATCCAAACCTCTCAGGAAGTAGCCTAAGAAGCTTGCTTTTGACTTGAAAGCTTGTGCACCTGATTGATTAATATAGGAGGCCAGCAAAAATGTCTGATCCATAAAATGGCTTTAATCCTGCTCAAGAGCAAATGAGTTTCAACCTTTTTTTGGGTGGTGGTGGGGGGAGGGCAGGGAAAAGGGGTGGTTGTTGCCAGTCTTCTGCTTTCCCTTTTTAATACAGAAATACTTGGCTCAGAGGTAGGAAGGAAGTTTTTGGTTTAACAAAGAAACACTTTCCAGAAGTTGACGACGAACTGTGTTAATAGTGGGTCCTTCCAAGGAGAGGGGAGATCAGCCAGTACCCATGCTATGATGGGGAGAGGAATGGTGCTGGGGCTTGATCTTAGCGGACTAGGGGATCTGGTAGGGATTCTTAGCCTAAATCTGCCATCCTGACCCTTGCTAAAAAGTACCTTCCACCACAAGTACCCCATACACAATTGCCCCAGGAGTAGCATGGGGAAGGAATGGGGCTTCTCGGAACAATTCCTCTCCCGTTCTCCCCCTTGCTCCAGTGGGGTAGCAATGTACAATTGTCCCTCACCAGAAAGGTAATGACTGGCACATTTTGGGTGGAACCAAGGCTCTGTCTACTCCTTGCCCTCTTTGCCCAATCCCTGCCCTCTTATGCAGTGAAGAGGAGTATGAGGTAGGCAGTTTCTCCTTATTCTTGTGCTCTTGGCCCCAGAGTCTCAAGATGCTGCACAGAGGCATGTGTGTGGGAAAGTTTAATTTCTCCTATGGTTGTGTGCAGATGCATAGCCTGGACCATGACCTGCCCCACTGGGCACCCCATGGAATAAAGTACTACTCAACAGGCTTACAGGTGGCAAACTCAGGATCTTCATTATTCCTGCTTGCAGTAGAACAAGCCATCTTCTAAACTGACACCAAATTACAAGTAGCTACAAACAAAGATTTAGTTTTAGACAAAACAGTTTCTTTCAGCCTGCTCAGTGAAAGCCCCTTTTGCCCTGACTTCTTCCAATTCAATTTTGGACCAAGTGAAAAATGTGGCACCATGAAATCTCAGTGCTTGGCCACCAGGAAAAGAGAGAGATAATAGCTCAGCAAAATAAAAAGATTAGGATTATGTGTGGCCTTGTAAGAAATAAGAAGTGAAAGAGTTAACAGAATGCTTGACTGGGAGGCGTTGCTAGGACTTGCACAGAATGATAGACTGAGATAGTTCAGGGCTTATCAGCCACCTCCTGTAAAAGAACATTATGTGCCTAATCTACTCCATATGCATAGAAACCTACTTAATTCCATGTGGATTATGGCACTGGAATGTCAGAGACATGTGTAATGAAGCTGATCATTCCAAATAGGTGTGTGTAATAAACAAGCAGATTGAGTACAATGAACTGGCCATTAGTGAAATGGCAACACAATTAGTTTAAAACAGACTGCAGGTCACTGACCCTTCAGATAAAGGGCTGGGGTTCCTGTATAGCTCATCTTTATAGTGGCCTGCACTGCATGTCATCACTTATACTTTAAGCACGCATGACATTTTCTTTCTACAGACTTGTAAATGTTTTGGCCAAACTGATTATGGTTTAATATATTGCAGAACATAGTAAATATGACACTAATACAGCAATGCATTCAACATTCTGCTTTTAAGAACTAAAATGCTGTACATATTCAGAAACTGTATCTTTCTGGAAATTAACAAATTAGCTTAATCAGCATGACAAGTTACAGTGGCATATTTTGTGAAAACAGTAATGTTATGATAAAAGCAACTGACAAACCAAAAACCTCAAGGGACTGCTCCAACTGCCATTGAAGCTGAGGGAATCTTTCCACTGACTTAATACATGTTGGACTGGGCCCGAAAAGAGTATGTCACTCGTTGAAGTATTCTGCTTTTGTAGAAATGGTATTAGATTTGCAGAGATAGTATTACCATTCTGTTAAATTACTTTTCCGTATATACTCGTTCTTAAGCCAAATATTTTTGGTAAAAATCAAAGAGCAGGGGTTGACTTATACACAGGTCTACACCAAAATGATTCCTATGTATAGTGAGCCAATTTTTCAAAGGAGAAACCTCAACAGGACTCTGAGATCCTGCAACTGCATCCGTTTATGTTTGTATTTATGTGCACATAAATTAGTAAGTGCCCAGGGAGAATGACATGCATCCGACAAAGTCGGTATTCACCCACGAAAGCTCATGCTCCACTACATCTGTTAGTCTATAAGATGCCACAGGACTCTTTGCTGCTTTTACAGGGAGAATGAGTAACTAGGGGGGACCAGATAGAAAATGTGAAAAATCGGGATGGAGGTAGGGGCGGTAATAGGTGCCTATATAAAACAAAGCCCCAAATATCGGGACTCTCCCTATAAAATTGGGACATCTGGTCACCCTATGAGAAACTGAATGCTGGGTCATATCTTCAGGTGGTATAAATTGGCCCAGCTCCATGAAAATAAGTGGTGGTTCTGGCCCATACACACGCTTTGTGTATTCCAATTTTGGGACACATTTTAAGAGGATGCTTTAGAAAACACCACATGATTGTAAATTACTATTCAGATATGAATTACTAAATATCCATTGATTCTCTGTTCTTTGAAACATACCTATTTATCTGTGGTACTTATATGCCCTCCCCCATCACATAGTATCTAAGCACATCAGAGTCTTTAATGTATTTACCCTTACAATATCCCTATGAAGTAAGAAAGTGCTTTTATCCTCATTTTATAAATGGAGAACTAAGGCACAACAGACATTGACTTGCCCAAGATTATACAGAAAGTATGCCTCAGAGCAGGGACTAGAACCCAGGTTTCTCCAGTCCTAAGCTAATTCCCTAAACACCAGACCATTCTGCCTCATACCTTAAAGTGAGACTTTCACGTATTAGCACTTGGCTGGATTTTGCAAAAAAAAATTTTTTTAAATGAAATGGGTCCCTAAGAACTTTGTTATATTAAATTATTTGTATTATTTACTCCTCTAATTCCAGGAATGTGCTAAGTGCTTTACAGACATGTAGGTTGACCAAGTTCCTACCCCAAAGAGCTAAATATTCATATGTGATTCAAAATAAATCATACTTGGATTTTGATTGAAGTAATAAATCAGATTAGAAAGGATTCTCTCTTTAAATTAGCTCACAGAAATACAGCAGGCAGCTGGAAGCAGGCAGCTATGGGAGAAGGGGGAGCTGGAGCTAGCACATATACAGTTTAAATCGCTCTACCTCCAGCTGTACTTTCAGTCTCAGAAATGAAGCAATAATGAACATAGCGTGGCAGGAACAGAGAAGCATACTTAATTTTTTGATGTTGTTATAAAGCTTTGGTTTAGTACCATAATCTTAACATTGGTACCAGATGGATGCTAATCAAGCCAAGTACCAGAATGGGGATAGTGAGAACTGAGGCAAACAAATTGCACTAACTGAAAGGTGGGGCGGGGGGAAAGGCAAATCAAAGGCATGATCCTCACTAATTGTGGTGTTCATCTTTTATTTTGAATTTTTAAAAATGGGCCAATTTCACACAAAAACCCCCATGACATTTCCATCTGGACTTGAACGTGGTCCTGTTCAAATGGGAGAATCTTAAAAACTTTGAGGGAAGTCAGTTCATGTTACAATAAAAAGAAAGGGAGGAATTTTGAATTTGGAACATTTTTGATGAAAAACTGACCATTTTGGGGATTTTTCATCCAAAACCAAATTTCTGGGCTACACCTTGGGCCACAACAGAATGATGAAAAAAATCACATCAAACTGAAAAAGTGTCACTTTTCTCATAGCTCTAAAGAACCCTGGAGTGATATAGCTGAGGCTAAAGCATAGTCACTTATAGGGTTAATCATTTCTGAAACATCAGAGAGACACAAAGAAAGCCATGCCAAGGTATACAATACAAATAGAAAGCTGGGTACTAACTGCTTAGCAGGGAAATCACTTAACAGCTGTACATTGAAAACTGCATCCAGAATGGAACGCTGGAGTATGCTAAAATGCACAAGTCCCTGTTCCAGGGGCACCAAAGTCAAAAATCACTAAGCTATATAAAGTTGAAATACCAGCCATGAACAAAGACAAAGTTGGATTTTTTTTAATACCATCCCAAGTCCTATGTTAATCAGTCAGTCTCATACAGATATTAAATGAATCTGAAATATTAAATACAAGCATGGAAAGCAATAAGCATGCCAACATTTGTAAAAGAAAATGACATTGCACATAGCCTGAACACTACTTTGCACTTATATTACCCTTCATCTGAGAATCTGAAAGGTTTTTTACATTGGGGCTGACCATTAGGTAAACTGAGGCAGAGAGCTGTTAGAGTGACTTGGTCAAGATCGCACACAACTGAGTCAGTATAAAACTAAGGACTTCTGGCTCCCAGTTGGCAGCAGCTATGAGGTTAGATCATGCTGATTTAATGAACGAGGACATCTCAGTGGCAGTACTTAATCTTAAACTAGACTGAAATTTGTTTAAGAGATTGAAGTAATCTCTTTAAGTATTGTTGAAGTCTCACGAATCAGCGTTCTCCCTACTCTGGCTAGAGTACAAGGATTTGAGATCAAAGGTAGGCTGAGGGTTTGTAAGGTAGTCGGGGGAGAGAGAGAGAGAGAGAGAGACTTACTTATAATGAAGCATCTTCAAGCTAGCTATGCTGTCGAGCTCAATGAGATTCCTTAAGGAGCCAAGCTTGTCAGTCTAGGTTCAGAGAATGGTAACATGCAGCTTGCAAACTACTTCAGAAACTCAGCTGGCCATGATTGGTTCTGGGGTTTGGTTGCCTGGCGAGCCAGCACATGCTGTGGTGATATTGTAATGCAGATGATGAAATACACACAGGGCCTGCTCTAGGGGTTTTACCATCTAGACAAACATTCACGCCTTACACACCTGCAGTCACTAGCCAAACAATACTGAATAGTTTGTTGCCTCTCTGACAGTTTACTGCCATAGGTTACTGCCTGTAAAACTTGAATAAATGAGACAGGATCTCACATTTACATAGGAAAATCAATGGGAAAACTCACACTAGGAAAACCACTGATGCCAAAATGGTCCAGCTGTTAAATTGGTGCCTTCAATAAGTTTTAGTGTCCAAATCAGTCCTCCCTTTTATTTAATCATTAACTAATTAATTGGTAGATATATATATATCAAAATGCTCATGACACTGTGGTCCAGAGGAACAGCATGCAAAGTTGCTCAGAAACAGCACCAAAGGTTGCGTTCAAGACTCACTCATCATTACCTATCAGGTAAAACAGTAGTACCATGCAACTGGCATCCTGCAATAGATTGCCTGATGGTGCCTTCAACTAGGGTGCAAGATCTCCCGAGTTAAATACTTACTTTTGATACTTGCAAACCTCTATGATAAAGCTATAAAAGGAGACAGACAGCTGCTTCAGAAAATCATGATGCAATAATCAGACTGGCTGCTTAAGCAGGAATTGAGAAATGAAGGTGAACCCTGACTGCTTTCAATAATTCCACAGCAGAGAGGTCAGGCTGCTGTGTCCAAATCATTCCATGGTAATTTAGCATCATACAATGAAAACTGTTCAGTGTGTCTCACCAGAGCCCCCCAAATGCCATAGCAGAAGGATGCAGTGTTGTTGTAGCTGTGCTGGTCCCAGGATGTCAGAGATGCAAGGTGGGTGAAGTAAAATCTTTTATTTGTTGGTGAGAGAGAAAAGCTTTTCTATATGTTTGCACAGCACTTAGCACTAACTGAGGCCTTTAAGCACAGCTGCAATATAAATAAGGTGTTCAGAACCTTGCAGCACTGGACATTTTCTTTGGTATATTTTTGGCAAGTTTTGCCTTAATTTAAGTCATGTACAGCATTGCATGTAGTATGGTGACAAGGGTTTCTTTTAGCAATACTCATAATCACTAAAAACGGAATTTGTCCCATGGCTATTATATAGCGTGTGAGAGTGAGGGAGATTGTGCGTTAAGTATATACTTTAATCATTTCTCCTTTCCCAATGAGTCCCCAAACACTAACCCATTCTTTACTCTGAGAGCAAAAGCTCAAGTGACCCAGATGTAGTGAACACAGATATCAAGGAGGTAGTTTCCTTAGCAACAGGAACCCTAGGAAAACATTCAGAACATTGTCTGTCCCCTGCTCGCTGTCCCTTGAAGTTGCTACTACAAGCAGCAGATGTTAAGGCTCCTCCTTGAATTTTTAAGGCACAATGTGGTGTAGTGAAAAGCAGAAATAGCCTCATTTGCAAACTCATTATCTGCTGCTACCTCCCATTTGCTGAAATAAAGTTACTTCAATTGTATTGTTACTGAATACTGACAGTGCCCATAAATGAAGACATGGGGCAGATCCTTGGCTGGTATAAACTGAAATTAATGGCGCTATGGTGATTTATACTACCTGAGGATCTGGCCCTTGGTCTATGATCCAAGGCGCTTACAATCTAGACTAGATAAATAGTGGAGACACAGCTCACCACGTGATGGCACAGCCTTGGAGTGGTGGGAAATTC
This sequence comes from Chelonoidis abingdonii, assembly GCF_003597395.2. Classification (NCBI taxonomy): domain Eukaryota; kingdom Metazoa; phylum Chordata; order Testudines; family Testudinidae; genus Chelonoidis; species Chelonoidis abingdonii. The sequence goes on from NC_133776.1 coordinate 12,153,463, forward strand.
TTGCAGTACTCATTGTTGAAACACTTCCAAGAAGATCATGTTTTAAGGCAGAATTGGAAGGAGCAGGAAGTCATTTAGCATATGAGAAGAGAGGTATTTTCAGTCATTAGGCAAAGCACAAGCTCAATGTGTAAAACAACGTGTACTGTAACTTGAAAGTTTTATGCCATTTTTATCTATGTACTGCATTTTTAAATGTCCCTGTCCATTGACACAGCAGCCATTTTGTACAGAGTTGCTGCAGTTTACTACGGAGGAAACACATATGCTGTGCTCCCCCATGCCCACCGCACTCTTGTTCCGTATTGTTGTTTCACTTTGATTTTAGAATAAGGCCATCATACTGAACATATTGTGCTTCTCTGGCCTTACATGTGTAAGGCCATAGAAGAATTGTGCAGAAAAGGATGCCACTGATTTCAACCAGTCAGTATATGACCAGAGGGCCCAGACCTCTGGATAGGTAAGTTCACCTGATGGAACTTATTAAACAAACCAGTTCTGCAGGCTATGAGATGTGAATTATTTTCTGCAGCTGAGCCAGCCAAATCAGGTCTGAAATATTACCAGATGCTGGTCCAGAGCCAGTTTTTACAGTCAGTTATGACAGTGCAACAGGTTGAGCATATTTGGGGTGAAATGAGGTAATATTCAGACCACCCAAAGTTAGCAATGACTGCTTGCCTATTGGAATGAGATGGAACATCAGAAAAAGACGGGGCATTCAGCAGAAAAAATCGAGAGCTGCTCAGCGGACCAAGGCAGAGAGCCAGAGCAATCTGCAGCCAGCCACACCACAGACAGCATGAAGAAACCAGAGGACACCACCACTGCAGCTCAGCAGGGCAGATGGGATAGAACTGAGATGTGCACAGGGTCAGAGTAGTGTGAGCAGATTCAAAGAGGGAGAGAGTGACAGTTAGAATGGCAGATGGGAAAGATCATTTTAGCAGTTGTGTTTTGTATGGAGAGCAGCGGGTGGAAGGTGAAATGCCTGTCAATCAGCAAGGAGGACCAGGGCTGGCTCCAGGCACCAGCCAAGCAAGCTTGTGCTTGGGGCAGCAGATTCTAAGGGGCGGGATCCTCCAATCCTTTTTTTTTTTTTGGTTTGCTGCTCCGGCCGCCCTGTAGGGAGTGGCGGTGCAGAGGAGGGGAATGCCCTGCTGGGAGCGGGCTGCACACTCTGTCTGCAGGCGGCATGGTGGGAGGGGCTGCATGGGAAGCACCCCAGCTGAAGGAAGCCCTGGCCGCCCCCTTCTCTCTCCCCCCGCTCCCTTCCCCCTCCCTGTGCTAGCCAGGGCACACACTCCGCTGCCCGGGGCACATCTGCAGCTCAGGGAGTCCCCTTGCACCCTGGCTCGGGCTGCCCCGCATGTGTTTTAATTATTTATTTTTTTGCTTCGCTGCTCCGGCTGCCCCACAAGGTTTTTTTTTAATGCTTGGGGTGGCAAAAAAGCCAAAGCCGGCCCTGAGGAGGACATTTGCTAAAGCATGCGGTGACCAAAGGGGGATGGGGAGGAAAGGGCAGATTTGGGAGACATTGTGAAGGGAGAAGTGATGGTGGTGAGGGGCCCCTCTGAGAGCCCTCTATTGGCACTCCCAGACTTCACCCCCAGTTGAGAAGGCTTGGATGTGGGTCCTTGTGAGGCCCATGAGTGCCACTGAAAGCACTGGTCACACAGAAAGCCTCAATACCACCACAGAGTTTGTCACATTCCTATGCCTTGTCAAGCTGGGGAGCATGGGACCCACAGCCATGCATTGTGTCCCTACCAGTCCAGCTTGTATTTTAATCTTTTAGCATCACCAGTGATAATGAATAATGTTCTACATTTAAACATCTGTCCCCAAAGTGCTTCACAAGCCATAATATAAAGAACCTCCAGCAGGTAGTGTTTTCTAGGCTGCAAGATTGCAGCCAGGGAACGCTGAACAAAAGGAGCATAGAACTTAGATCACGCTCTTAGGATAAGTAACAGGACATCACCCCAAAGCCCTCAACAACAAAGTTTACTCCTGGGTTTATCTGAAGAGATAAACTGAGCCTATCAGGATGTGCACCGGTGGTACCTCACTGTCAAGCTGTATTCAGACTCATGCTCAAACCACTAATCCTCTACTTGAATACAAATGTGTTCTAATAAGTTTTATTGAATTAGAGCAGCTACTCATACTAATACACAGCAGATATGATGACATATCACTACATGAGTTCTGGATTACTCTGTACCAGTGTTTATTAACTATAACTCACAGAAACCAATTTCCTGGCTCTGAGGAGACTAGGAACCACTGAAATGAAAAGGAGGATGCCTTTCATTTATCAGCGATCCCACACAATAACCTCTCTGGTTATTTGTGGCTTGAATCCACTGCAGAATCTTACATTCTGTAATAACGAACTGAAATTTCTATTTTCATAAAGTGAACCGCATTAAGTGTGGTGAAAATACCCTTTGTCCCATCCCCCCACTATCCAGAATATTCATTCCTCATGACAAGCATGCACATGAAAGCTGTAGACACTTGAGTGTGACCAGATATTTAAACCCAGTGCCCACAAGACTAGCAAATAATCATGCTTTTTTGGTGACCTCTTTGCTGGTGTAAGAGGTGCCTTACTGGCCAGCCATGCTGGTAGAAGCAGCGTTCACGTATCACTGAGGAGAAATTTTGATCTGTTTTTCTGGCTGGAATTTGCTGCTGCTAGTTTTGTGGGGGGAATCGGGACACCCTTATAATCTGAAATCTGATATGATTCTGTGCATTGGGCTCTAGACAGCTCGTCTGTTCATATTCTGCCTGCTCTGTGGCTTCCTGTGTCAGACATGCTTTGTTATACACTGTCCCTCGTCTTGATAGCAGTTATTTACTTGTATCTTTCAAGTTCCATCAGCCTACAATGAAACCAAACAGTTTAGGTCACAGATATAAACATGGATAACAGGTATAGGATTTGCTATGCAAATGAGATGATGTAATGCTATCATGGGCATGACTATACTCCTGACTGCTGTAAGTCACAGAGCTTCAAACAGATTCAGGATAAGCTGCAAATTATATAGGTTAACCAAAAGTACGGAGTCTTTTCTCCTGACAAACCTAAATCGTAAGTGCTTTTTTTTTTTTTTACACATGACAGCAGGCCTGTCTGTACCTCCAAGAGCTAGATCATCATATATTTCAATCCCCGCATCGGGAGTGCTCTGCCTCTTGCAGGATTGGACAGTGGAATCAGGCAAATTTTATACAGAAGTGCCCCCACACTTATGTGCCCTGTTCTATTGTTGTGCCTTCAAATGCTCTGAAGCACTTACCATTTCAACAGATCTGAAGCCCTTGTTTCATAAGAGTGGATAGTTATTTTTTATGGATCAGGAGATTTTACTTTTCACTATTGTTAGAGTTGATTACATTTTTAGCATGGTAGCCCAATTATGAGGGGATAGGTACTTTGAACCAAATCCTGAAAAAAAGAAAGAACCTTTTAAAAGTAGTACCCATTTTATAACCATCCTAAGGGATGGCATGAAGTAATATTTTCTACTCGTTCTGACCTAGGACTCAGAACAGCTGGGTTCTATTATCATCTCTTTCACTAGCTCGTTGTATGATTGTAGGGAAATCACAACTGGTCTCTGCCTCACTTTACCCTCCTGTAGAGTAGGTATAATAGTAACTGATAGTGGTGTCATGTGGCTTGACATTTGCACAGCTGTTTCAAATCCTTGGCAAAAAGCTTTGTAACTTATGGGCCCCAAGAACATTTCTGAGTTAAAGCTTTTGGCATTAGGGATGTTATTACACGTATGAGTCTACTAATAGCTGATAATATCCTGATGTGCATGTTTTCATGATTAAAGATAGGCCTATTTTAGTGGGGAATTTAATCATTTTGTATGCCATTTAATCAGAGTGGACAAGGGAACAGCAGTAGTCACACCACAGTTAAAGTTGAAGCTTTCTTTCCATTTGAGATTTGATTGTCAGCCCCCACAGCCTCTCCAAAAAAAAAAAAAAAAAAAAAAACTTTCTGAAAACCTGTGAGTTGTAACTCCCCAAGGGTAGAGATTTTATAGTAATCTTGGGAAAAGTTAGACAGAGTTTTAAAGTTAAAAGTGTTTTGAAAACATGACTGTAGGTCACTGTAGTGGAGTGCCTGCTTACTGAGCACCCTCTTGTGGCAATGCAGGCCACCCTGCCTCAGTGAGCCCCCTCAAGAACTCCACACAGTCTGTCTTATGGTTAAACAGCATCCCCCTCCTAGGGCTGGTGAAACAATAGAAATGGATCAAAAGATCCTCAAGGTCCTTAATAATAAAAATGGTTCAATCAGTTATCAGAGTCTTCCCCAGGAAAGTCTCTCACCATAAAAACCAAAAGTTCATGCTCCACCCTAGTTCTTCAGTCACACAGAGTTCTTCCTCTATTCTAATCTGCTCCATTCAAAGCCACCAATCCAGGCTCTTGCTAGCTAGAGGTCAACCCTCAGTTTCCTTCCCCTTCCAACCACAGCCTACAGGTTCCAACCCCCCTATGCCAGAGTCTTCCCAACAGGAACTTTTCTTAGTTGTTGCAGTTTCCTGAACATCCCCTTTCACTACAGCCACCTGCTGCACCTTAGAGGGAATTAACTGATCCAATCCAGGAGTGCCTCTTTAGTAATCAGGGTGGCTAGCCCCAGGCTCTCCAGCCCTTGAGGGGCAAGCCACTCTGATACACTTTTACAAATACATTCTACTGCTAATAGCTTGCCCAAGAAACACCAGCTTTGTTTGGTTTTATTGATGTTGCGGAGAACTTCCCTTTGGGAGGAGAGGGGAAAGGGTTAAAATGCACATTGCATTGTTTTTAAGTGTATATAGAGAGCATCATTTATAAAAATAAACTAACCTTATTCTGACTCCAGCTTCTTGGCTGATGTCATGGTACAATTCCCCACTCTGAACCTTAGTGTCCAAAAGATGGGGTACCAGCATGAATTCCTCTAAGCTTGATTACCAGCTTAGAACCTGTAGCGCTGCCACCAACCAGGAATTCCAGTGCCTGGTACACTCTGGTCCCAACAACCTTTGCCCGGGGCCCCAAGACCCTAGACCTCTGGATCTTAACACAGGAAAGTAAACCTTCCCCACCGTTGCCTCTCCCAGGCTTCCCCTCCTGGGTTACCCTGGAAGATCACTGTGTGATTCAAACTCCTTTGAATTTCTTAAACACGAGGAAAAATTGCATCTTCCCCTCCCGACTCTTCCTGAGAGAGGACGTAATCTGTCCATAGAGAGGAAATTAGCCCCTCTCCCCCCCTTCCCTTCCTTTTCCCCCCAATCCCTGGTGATCCAGACCCAGTCCCCTGAGGTCTCTCTACCAGAATTAAAAAAACAATCAGGTTTAAATAAGAAATTTTTAATTAAAGAGAGAAAAATAGTAAAAATTCATCTTGTGTAAATTTATTAAAGGGAATAGGTACAGCGTCTTTCGCTGAATAGGCACTGGGATTACTCCCCCAGCCTAAGTATTCAATACAATATTAAAATCCTTCAGCAAAATACAAATTTGAACTTCTTTCAGCCAAATACACAAGTGAACTCCTTCGCCAAATGACATTTGCAAATTACAAGAAAACAATAGCGCATAATCGGCTATCTATCTAGTACTTACTATTTGGAATCTATAAGAACCTGTATCAAGGAGATTGGAGAGAAACCTGGTTGCAGGTCTGGTCTCTCTGAGCCCCCAGAGTGAACAACAACCAAATTCTAACAGCACACACAGAAACTTCCCTCCCTCAAGATTTGAAAGTATCCTGTCCCCTGATTGGCTCTCTGGTCAGGTAACAGCCAGGCCTACTGAACTTGTTAACCTTTACAGTCAAAGAGATATAAAGTACTTCTGTGCTATTAACTTATCTGTTTATGACAGCTGAACTAGAGGCTGGGTGCATGGATTGGAGGACAGGAGACCAAGACGGTACGTGGAAGTGCAGGAGTCCAGTAAATTGTATGGAAACGGAAGTAAGGGGCAAGTGCATGGATTAGGAGTGATGGATTGGAGGAGGCACCTGGAAGGATGGCGTGGAGCCTTACTTCCTAGTCTCAGAATGAGAAAGCTTTAGGGGACAAGAGAAGGAGATTTCCTGGAGGAGGACACTAGTGGGGCATGGAATAGGGGAATAGAAGGGGATTGCAGGAGCATAGAGGAGTAGATGAGGCTTAGAATGGGGCAGGTTGAGAGAGGGCATAGAAGGGAGTGCTGCAATCTCCTGAGCCATTTGAAGGGACAGGGAAAGGTAGAGTGCTTACATTTATACATATGGATCTTTTCACCTCTATTCCCTTCCATAATCCCTTCCTTGTCCTGCTAACATCTGGAGGAGGGAATCATGAGATCTGCTGGGAACAGCAGGGTTCCTCTTTTCCAGACAGCACATCCCACCCCAATTAAAACTCCCAGCACTCATGAAAAACAGGGAAATTCATAACCCAAAATTTCATTAGGGAATAATTAAGGTGGAAAGTGTGTATCGATAAAGACGACCTAATGGCCAGAAAATATTTTATAATTTCCATAGAATAATAATTCTACTTCAAAAACATGAAAATCTGGAAGTGAAGATTGAAGTGATGCAGCCACTTCTCTCATACTATATAATTTTCCTTCCTTTATTCTCACTCCATTCACATTATATCTCCTCACTTGATCCTTTATAACTTACATACCAGCCAGCATGACAAAATGGGGAATACTGGCTAGGTGGTAGTACTTCTGAAAAGGGTCTGGGGGTTATAGTGGATCACATATTGAATTTGAGTCAGCCATGTGGCACAGAAAAAGGCTACGATCATTCTGGGATGTATTACTAGGCTTGTTATATGTAAGACATAGAAGGTAATTGTCCTGCTCTACTCAGGACAGGTGAGGGCTCAGCTGGAGGACTACATACAGTTCTGGGTGCCACTCTTTAGGAAAAATGTGGACAAATTTGGAAGAATTCAGAGGAAAGCAACAAAAATGATAAAATGTTAAGAAAACCTGAACTATGAGTAAATGTTAAAAAATGGACACTTTCAGTCTTCAGAAAAGAAGACTGGGGGGGGCGGCGGGACACCTGATAACAATCTTCAGATACATTAAGGGCTCTTATAAAAAGGATGGAGATCAATTGTTCTCCATGTCCACTGAAGATAGGGCAAGAAGCAATGAGCTTAGTCTGCAGCAAGGTAGATTTACGTTAGACATTAGAGAAACCTTTCTAACTCTAAGGGAATTTAAGCCCTGGAATAAGCTTCCAAGGGAGGTTGTGGAATCCCCACCACTGGAGGTTTTTAAGAACAGGTTAGACAAACATCTAACAGGGATGGCCTAGGTTTACTGGGTCCTGCCTCAGCACAGGGGGTTGGACTTACTAGCTTCTCTTGGTCCCTTCCGGGTCTAGATTTCTATGATTCTATAAGAACAATTTACACACCTGAAGAAATAATGTTGCAAAATCCCATAAAAACAAAACCGGCACATATATTAATTGGTAAACATTATGGGTCAGATTTTCAAAAGTTCTCAGTGTTGGCCCAACTCTTCTCAGATTAAAGTCAATTGTAAAGCTCTCATTGACTTAAGTGGGAGCAGAGTTAAACATCACCCTAAGTGCCAGTTAGAACAGTCCTCTGTACTCTCATAAATATTAAACCTTACAGGCCAGCTCCTCCGCTGAGGTAAATCAGCATAGCTCCATTGACTTGTTGTATATATCCAAAGCACATTAAGAGGACAACATTAAGGCCAGGTGGGGAGGGATTAACTTGCCTGGGGGAAGAGGAGGAAAGGAGGGATAAATGGCACGAGTGAAGTGGATGCATCCTTTTAGTGTTTGTTTAGACCGTGATCCAGCATAGAACTTAAGCATGTGCTTAACTTTAAGCCCATGAGCAGTCCTATTAAAGTCAATGGCATGACTCTACTTAAAGTGAAGCATATTCCAAAGTGCTTTGTTGGATGGGAGCATTAGACATTTTCATACCTTTGATCTTCTCTGAAGCATGAGAATTATTCAGTGGAAATTAAAAGACACTTTCTGGTGGCTCCACTGACACACACTTCCCACCTGAACTATTTCCCAATGTTGTGTTTTGTTTACAAATGAATATTAAATCTACACTCTACTCACAGTAGTTGAGACAGTCTTGTAACCAACCTATTACTAAACCCAGCAATATTTAATGGACACTTATGGGTAACACTCACGTGCATGGAAGACAATAGGTGTTTTGCCATTAACTTCAATGAAGCCAGGATTTCACTCTAGATTTCTAAGACTAAAGAGATCCCAGTAAAAATGCATTTTTACCTCTGTGTTTACTATAATAATATCTCTGCTGTATACCTTTAGTTTAATGCACGGTGAAGTGTAGGGTCAATCTACTAAGCAGTCAATATAATGATCCACAATGTAGCAGGAAGGTGCACTGAGTTTGCCTCCACTAACAGTTTTGAGGATAGAGCAGTGTTGTTAAGAGTCACTCATATCCCTTGATTAATAGCTTTCAGCGCCTGCAGTTGCATAGCAGAGAATGCTAGCTGCATGTAAAGAAGATTCATGAGCTACAGGGCACAATTCAAATTGCTCTGAGTGAGAGGTGATGTGGAGCTGTACTGCCTCAGTGGGAGCACCAGAAACATTGTGAGGGATACCCCTGTGAGCTTTCCAGTGCACAGGGGCAGCCTGACCATGACCATGACCATGCTTCACTTTCTATTGGTTGAGGTGGCCCTGCCTTCTCCCCACTCCTCTCCACCCCACTTGGGCAGTCTGGCAACCAAAGGGGCACTAGGTATGCCATCCTTGAACTCATTTGTACCTGGCCTCTGGCCAGGAGTTCAGGGGAGGGAAAGTCCTTTGTGTCTCACCCTCCTGCCTGCCCAATTTTGAAGGATCCAAGCACAATCTGAGCCTTCATATTTTTATCTGTCAATTGACCGGTTGATATAAGAAAAAAAATGATGGAATGTTGACATCATTCACTCGGCATTTTTACATGGAACATTCCAGCAACACACAACACTCTGTTGAAAAGGAGGTTGCATCAGGGCTTATAAGAATAAATCTGCATGGCAAAATTTAATACTGAGCTGCACAGATTCTCTCCATGGTCCTGGAACTTGGCCTGTAGAGTCACACAGAGAAAGAGCAATCCCTCTTTTTCCAATTAAAAAAGTATACAAGGAAATAGACTTTTACCAGATTTGGGGGAGTAGGGACTCCGGGGGTATCCTGTTGCCTTTCCCATTCCCTTGTTCCTTTCCTCTCCTGTGCCACATGTCGAAACAACCCATCCTTCCACTGGAAGAACACTGGCTTTGGCCTCCCTCCACAGCCCATTGACGTAATTCCTGGGTCAGCCAGAGGAGGTTGTTCAAGAATAGACTTGCATCCCCAAACCATGCCCAGCATTGAGTGTGCTGCCTTCCAGAACAGTGAGAGAATGAGTTTGGTCCCAAATTCAGATCACCAGCATGGGTATCCAACATGCTGCATCCTCTGGACTAATGGGCATGACCCTGCCACTGATCAGTCTCAAATAATTTTTATTTGGGGTTAATTTCCTATTAAACTGAAATGTGCAGAGTGACCATTTTGTACAAGGATTCAAATTATTTGGTGAAGCAATGCAGTTGTGTAATCTGCTGAGGCACCATAGTGATTAGCATAGTGTAAATTCTAGTGAGATCCACTTGAACAGATGTTAGGGCAGGAAAGAAAGCTCCGAAGGTTATCAAAGTCCTGTCAATGCCATCTGCCTGGCAAGGTGACTGCCACCAAATACTAGAGTTCCTCTAAAAGTCACACTCCCTTCCCGCAGGACAGGTGGGATTATGCAATGGGACTGAAGGGAATATGATCGGAAGATCATTTGTATGGCTGTTCCATAAGTTTCCCCAGCAGCTGGACACAGGGCACAGTGACAGAAGCCAAATAAGCACAGAATAGCCACGTTTCTCAGAAATTCCATTTTTAAACAGGGTCTAAATTTATATTAACACAAAACACCATAATGGATTTATGTAGCTGTGCTGCAATAATCTATCAGGTAAAAAATACTAATCTGCCATTCCAGAATCAGTACACTTTCTAACAACACACATTTTACCTGATAGACCTCAATGGCTCAGAAGGAGCTGCAATCTTTAACTGGCAACTGATTCTTGTAACAGTTCCCCCGCCCCTACCGTTATTTGTATCAACCCTACCCTAGGAATTTACACAGCAGACCACACTCTAGTGGCATCAACTTTCACTATCTGCAAAAAACAATTTTTAGACCACACAATCCCCACTTTGCACTCCAAAATTCACAAGCAAAACCAGCATTCAGATAATGTTAAGATATAAAGACCACGAAGCACAGCAGTATTAGATACTTGTCTTTCAGCCATGGCAACTTGGGTTTTTCCCTGGTACATGTCACAATGAGCCAATGAGTAGGCCAGGCCTCCTGGATAAATAGGCATGATGTTGAGAGTCAAGAGATTTGGATTCTAAACCTAACTCTGACCAGGCGAATGAATTTAGGCAAGGCACTTAGCTCTCTATGCCTCAGTTTCCCCGTATGTAAAACAAAGTTTCCTCACCTAATGTGCTTTTATATTCTCAGATAAAAGCACTGTATAGGGGCAAGCTATTATTTATGTCCCTACAAGATGTTCATCCACATTTAAAAAAGAATTGAAAGCATTTGGAAGAATAACCAATCTCCAGGACACAGCTAAGTATGGAATGGCAAAGCTCTTGCAGGATAGGGACTGAGGTTTAGTAGCAGATGTGGGCATGGAAGTTTTTGCTTTGTTCATAGTAAGTCTGTCTCTAGCTATTGCTCTCCCAGTCTTCTCTCTCTAGTAAGTGTTAATGTTCACCGTAAGCCGCATCCCTTAAAAATTATAAAGAACATAAAAACTCAAGCAAGCAAGCTCCAGTAACTCACAATATCCATGAAACTGAAATGCTGAAAGTCTCTTACACCTGACACCATTACCTTGCCCTGATGTACCTGAGAAGTGCAGAAAATCACTCTGCATAATCCCTGCACTGATCTCAGAGTCTTTCAGCATACCTAGACACAAAATATCAAGTTAAGAAGTGAATAAATGATGGGCTTTCAGCCAAAACTTGGAATTTCCTTGACTTTGTCTCATGGTGCCAAAACCATTTTTTGTCAATAAGTGCTTGTCATAACACTTCATTATTCCATATGCTGTTTTCAATCACTATCAATCTACATTATTTTGAATAATACTCTCTCCAAATGGGAGTTCTATAATCTATTCTAATAAGATCTTTTTTTTAGTGGTGATAAACCTTACAATCTGCATTATTAAAATAATATTACCTTAAGCTTTTTGTTTCAGCCCATAAATGCTGCCACCAGCTAATTTCATTCGTGAGATGAGAAAGTGTAATTTATGTAATAAAATGGTACTTGAAATTATTTGCCTATAAAATGTCCTTCACTTGAAACTCTCTGACTAACAGCCTAGCTAGCATTAGCCTCTTCTCAAATGTTAACACTCCAGGAATTCTTGTTCCAAAACACACTTAACAGTAAATCCTACATTTGTTCTAACACTCTTTAATCTTCATTCCCAGATACATCATGCTGGCCAGTCTAACTCTTAGATACATTGCTTATTTCATACATTTCAATATATCCTGCAATATAAGCCAACTTTTAATTGATCAAGTTACCTTAGCAACAGTGGACTCTCTGTTCCCAGTATGGAGATTTCAACTGGATCTGACAAAAAGATTTTTCCTTTAATTTACACACTTCTGTAGTTTTCACTTTTGAGAAAATAGCTTATTTTCAAGAGGGAGATTTCCATAAATGTTGTCTCTTGATGTCTGTCTTGGAATATTTTTCACTTTTCTTACAGTTCCAAGACTGTTTAATTATTATTATTTTAAGTGGAAAGGAAAAATACCAACGTGTTCAGTAATTTTCCTAAAATGAGCTGTGAGAAGTTGCGGGGTAAGGAGATCCTCTGTTGAATAAAGTAAGTCTAAAAGAGCTGAGTTTCCCACATGTAAACTTTATTTTATAGAGCTCCTTATTTTTGCCACATTTTTTAAAACTCCTCTTCTCATCTGCTCTGTTTGCATATCTTCGGCTGACTGAACTGTTCACATGTTTCATGGACATTATGGTGATTCCCATTAACAGCAGGAAACTTCAGGTTTGTACTGGATAAGTACATTTTATGTCACTTTGCAAAATTCATCACTTTCGCCTGGTACTTGGAGAAAAACTGTGCACAAGTCAGAAACAAAACCAAGGCTTATTGACAATACTTCGGACAATGGTATTGACACATTAGGATTATTGACAAAAGCTGTTGATGCTGAATATAGTCTAGCTTCTGCATTCAGCAGATTTTGAACTGTTTTTGTGGAAGTTAGAATCCTGATGCATTCAGTCCAATGCCAGACATGCAGAGATAAATAGGAAGAAGACACCTTTTCTTCTGACACAACCTTTACTTTTAGAAATACCAAGGCTGCAGCAAAGCAGATATGCAGATGCTTCTCCAGTGCTCGCTTGACACTGCATCTTCTTGTTCATTCCTGTATGGAAATAGGGGCTTTTAAGTCTTTTCTTCTGTTGCCTCTATCTGGAGCCCTTCGTCTTTGGATGGTATTTGTTTTTCTGAATCAAGAGTGCTCCAGAGAAATTCCCCCATTCGTCTAAATCTATTAACTGATTCCACACAAGATGCACTTGCTAATTTGCTTCTATGGCAAAAATAAAAACTGTCCTTACTGGCAGGAGAAATTCATGGTCCACAGTTGGTTGTGATAGAATCTTTTTTCCTCTGCTTAAAATGTAAGGTCTCATGAATTAAGAAAATACAATGTTTTTAGATCTTAAACCAGTCAGTCTCTGATTCATCAGGGAGTCTCCTTGGTAACTAGCTGTTCCTCTCTGATGATTCGTGTTATAAAAAAGCTCTCTCAATTTAAAGATAAAATACAGTGAAAGGAGAAAGAGGAACTGTACAACATATGCATTAGAAAGACACATATGCATAATGTGTATATATCTATACTGTGCAATTTCTACATGCATGTGTATGTGAGGGGAGGAAACACTCTGTAAAAACAAAGATATATTATTTGCAGGGGGGGGAAATATACCCACACAAATTATTGTATTTTTGTTAGAAACCCTTGCTGTGGTCACCGTCTTTGCAATGTAAATAAACTCAGAAGAAAGGATGTTGCTGTTACTGGCATTTAATGAGAGGCTTAGCAGTTTATACTTTAGCAAGCCAAATGTTTAGCCTTGTGTGAGACTGATCACCAATTGTAAAGATTCAGAAACACAACAATTTACTCTAGGAATAACAGTCAGATTATTGGATATTACTTAGTGATCCCTGCTTTAGTCATTAGAATAGTGGCTGCTCTCCCTTAGATACATAATAAGATGCTATTATGTGTGCTTTCAGGTTGCTCAAGTTGAAAGCATGCTGCTTTTTAAAGACTATTTTTCTCTGAGAGCTCATGTTATATGAGAAAGTTAGTTCAGGGTGAGGTTAAAACACACTCTGTTTTGATGATAGTTGTGTGTTTATAGATAACTATCCATTCAAAACCATTTAGCACGCAGAATAATAACCAAGCTGGAAAAATGTACAGTGGTCACTATGGCTTACATTTCTCTAGTGCATTCCATCTGAAAATCTCAAAGCACTTTACAGACATTAAGCGGAGGGTATGGCTACACTTGAAATTTCAAAGCGCTGCGGCACTGTTTACACTGAGGCTTTACAGAGCTGTATCTTGCAGCGCTCAGGGGGGTGTTTTTTTCACACCCCTGAGCGTGAAACTTGCAACGCTGTAAAGCGCCAGTGTAGCCATGGCCTGAGTTAGGTAAATATTATACCCATTTTACAGAAAGGGAAATTGAGTCACACACCGAGGCCAACATTTTCAAATTTAGGGGCCTAAAATTAAGCACCTAAATCTACATTTAGAAACATAAATATGTATCCATATAGTCAGGATCTTTGAACATTTTGGCTTAAGAGATTTGTCCTGGGCTACAGAGGGCATCTGTGACAGAATCAGACCCAGAACTCCGATCTTTTGATACCATGCCTTATGCCTTAATGACTCCCACTTTGTATAATGCATCATATCTGTAGATCTTCCAACTTACAGCAAGGTTAACTCTTTATGAGGCCAAGTTAAACAAGACATGGGAGGGATTAATTCCTCCCAGGAGGCCAACAACTCGAAGGTGGTGACAGGCTGGGAAACCTGCTTTCACTCCACTTTTCTAAAATAAATAAATAAGAAGCAGAAAATCACATTTCACTTTATATAAAAAGCCCTCTAACAAACTTTTTGTAGCTTCTGAAAATAGGTGAACATCACTCTGGGCCAAATCCTCAGCTGGTGCCAATTGGCTCACATCTCAAGTCTCTCTTCATGAGCCTCTCTTTCTCTCAGTGAGTTCTTATGCCTTCTCTGCATGGTGTCCAAGATTCCTGCTGCTCCCATAGATAAATAAAAGAACAAGACACATTTCCATAATGGCTTTTATCCCACAGGAAGCCAAAGCACTTTGAAAGCTAGTGGTGGGTTAACTGTTTGTAATCACCTCTGGGGCTGAATCTGGTAATCAAGCAGGTGGCCAGCGCACTGCTTATTGTATGATGTGAGGAGTGGGCATGGTGGATAAAGGCATGGGGCAGGCCCTCTATTCCTGCAAAATGTGCCATGGGATTTTTAATGTCCAGGCAAAACAAACAGGATCAAATTATCTATGTTTGAAGGAGGAAGGGCTGAATCAATGGTGTGGGGCTTCAGACCTGCAGTTCCAGAGAAACTAGGTATTTCAACCAGAAGCTTAGACAACTGTGCCATCCCCTCCGGCAAGAGCCTAGTACATTCAGACCTCAGTTACCAAGTAGCATGATGGACATTCATTTATCAGAATCAATTCAGTGTTCAGACAATCGAGATGATTCTCAGTGCAATTAATACATGGTGGGGACATGACCTCACTTTGGATAACCATAGTTGGGCTAATTAAGATCTGACTGGACTCCCTGAATGCCTGGAGAACCCCAGTCAGTCCAGCACAGCCAAAGAGAAGGGGAGAGAAAGTGATAGGTGTGAGCTAATTCTCTTTCCTCTCTTCTACTTCCTCTCTGTCTGGGCTGAGTGGCCAGATGCTGCTTCTGGTGCAGGTGCATTAAGACACATAAACCCCGAACAGACACCTAGAGACATCCCCCAAATGCCTTCTGAATTGGACAACAATCCTCAGAGCTCACAGTGCTGTTGGGGCTACAATTGCAGGGCTGAAGGGGAGGGAAAGAGAACCCTTTCCCCTCCACCTTCTTTCCTCACCCTACTCTACAATGTCTTTTGAGCTCCAAGAAAGTAAAGCCTTTATTTGCCTCACATCTGTGTCTCTGTCCCTTGGTGGAGCTGGGGGGAGCCGGAGAAGCAAAGATGAGACCCTGATGAGAAGGAACAGGAAAGGAAAGTGGATGAGTGGGACTGATGCAGGGGCGGCTTAATGTATTTTGCCGCTCCAAGCTTGGCAGTCGAGTGGCTTTTGGTGGCATGCCTGCGGGAGGTCCACCAGTCCCATGCCTTCGGCATCCCCACTGCTGATTTGCCACTGAACCGCAGGACCAGTGGACCTCCTGCAGGTGCGCCGCCGAAGGCAGCCTGACTGCCGCCCTCACGGTGACCCAGCAGGCCGCCTCCCGTGGCTTGCTGGCCCAGGCACGTGGTTGGTGCGCTGATGCCTGGAGCCGCTCCTGGACTGATGCCCCATCTCAGTGAGAAAGAAGTGGGTGAGCATGACTTGCCTCGGTGCGCCTCTGACTCTGCCTTTTTCATGCCCAGAGGAGAAATCAGGAGGGTTTTCATTTTTCCAAGTGATTTATTTATGTTGTTTCCCAGAGTTTCCCCTAGATGGAGAGGGAGACAGGCTGAACAGTGCCAAGGCTTGGAGTGCCAACTCTCTTAGGGAGTAGCTGTGGCTTCCTTAGGCACCCATTCACCCTCCACCCCCACCCTGGGAGCCAACATTGGCCCTAATTATGTTTCTTTTAACTAACCTTTATTGTGACTTGCCTGCTTGGAGGATATTACACCTGCCTGGGTCTGACTGACCTTCCCCAATGTCACCCGGATTTCCTCTGGCACATGTTAAATGGCAATTTGAGAGAAGTAAAAGAACTTGTATTTGGCGGCAAGAAAAATGCATTGTTCTGATAAGATGGTGGTGCCCAGTCAGCAAACCGCTGCCTTCTTCAGCTCAGATACTCTGGCCTTCAGCTATTATGCTGGTAATTGGCATTTTCCCATTAGTACAGCCTTTCAAACTGTACCAGACTAGTACATCCACCACTGCCATGGGCCATGTCCCAAATGGTATACAGCCCCTTTAGTGGAACTTGGCACATCTAGCTGATGTGTCACTCCAGGCATTTGTTCTAGGCTCATCACCGTAAGCTGAGTACCTCTCAGGCTATGGCCCCACAATGGGGCGAAAGGTGAGAATCGAAAAGCAAATGATATTTAACCCACCAGTCAAAAAATAATGACTGCCAAGTGAGCAAGTCCAGTTTTGTGTGTCTGCACTAGAAATGGGTGGGCATTCTCTTCTTCCATGCTCAACAGCTGTGCTGCCCTAGAGGGTCGGACACTATTTAGAAATGTGAAGGAAGAAGAAAAGAATGCCCGTCCAGCTATGGACAGTACAGATTTAACAGGAAGAAGGCTCCAAAGCCTCAGCAGGATCACACACACTCCACTGAATGGCCTGGCACCCACAGAACAATGGGCACTTTTAGCAACACTCTTCATTAATGAGCACATGTGCAGTTAAGGAGGGTTCCAGTCACCCACCCGCATTTTAACCTGTCACTTCCAGACCTTAGACTAAAGCCACCTATATCTTATTAATAGAACCATCTGAGGCAGGCGTCCGTTTGGATAGCACTGGCTCTGCGTTTGCTTCCAAGACCAACATTCTGTTCTCCCAGCAAACCAGCCTCTTCACTGTTCCACAAAGCAGCATGGTGGCGCCCTGAAAAGATCACCAATTGGTCAGGAACTTTGACAGCAGGTCAGAGGAGAGAAATCAGAAGCAAGGTGCTTATATCTTGGGCTGAGCAAAAACCAGTAATAATCTGAGCTGATCTACACTGGCAGCATGAGTGTCAAGGTGTCTGCCGAAGGGAACCCAAAGTGTCACAAGTTTAGGTGCAGTGGAACGGATGCCCATCCAGTGAAAACACTTTCTGTGCCCTCAGCCCCAGGTGGAAGGAAAGGGCTAGATCCAATGGGAGGTTTCTAGTCTCTTTCCTTCTCCTGATTCTGGGCAATTGGCCCTTCCGGATTTGTGATGGTTTGCAGGAAGAGGTGGTGAGGTCTTGATTGTCATCACAGTGCAGTGCAACACTGGGTTGGAGCCAGGTTTACTGAACTTGGGGCTAGAAGCAGAACTTGAACATTTTCAGGTTTACCCAGCCCTGGTTATATAGATGCTTCAAAACCTTGAAGGTCACACAATATGCACCATCCTGAGACAAGACCTCCATGTTTCCGGGTCCCCTGAAAAGCCCCAACCTCTTTCTGATTCATCTGATAGAACAGCTCTCCTGGACCTCTATGGAAGTTAAGAGCCTGACAATCACTGTCCTTATCTGCAGGTTGGCAGCAGCGCTTACCCCCATGCTCACAAGAGCCCCACGCTTTCCGGCTGCTCCGACACTCTTGGTTCATTCCTGGCTATATGCACATTCCTTGTCCACACCACATGCCCATGAACACTTTTATTCAGCAATAACTGAACCCACAACAATGACTCTCTTATCAGACAGTTTTGAGAGAGAGAGAGGTTGGAAGCAGGTCATGTAATGGCCTTTCCCTGAGTGGGTAAATAAAGGAGGAGGAGCACACAAGGAACCCCTGCTCACCCACCCACCCACACCCATCCCTAAAAAATGAGAGGGCACAGTTGCAGTTTCTGTGTTTAGGGGAGTGCAGGGTCTGCTCCCTGGGGCTCAAACCACTCTGAAGAGCGGGGTGCCAATGGGCAAACGGTGCTGGAGCTACTTCACACACAGCACCTGGAGAGATGGCCAGGTGCTCTGTGGTGGGGGAACAGGCTGCATCATGTACTGGGAATGGCAGAACTTGCATGCTTTCCGAAAGCACACTGCCCTGATCAGGCCAGGACCTTGCCGGCTCAATACAGCCCATAGAGACCAGGCAGAGCTGGGGCTGGTATTGGCAGTGGCACAGCAGAGTGATTGTTAGACTATTTGGGAGTTGAATTAGTAGGCTAGATCCTGGAGCTATACTGATTTACACCAGCTGAAGATCTGCAGCAGTATTTTGGAAGGAGATTTAAGTTTTTATTTCACATTTTAATTATTGGGATACGAGTTAGGGCTTAGAATGGGCACTGGAAGGAATCAAAATAAGTAATGAAATCTCCTTGCTGCCTTTCATTTGTTAACACGAGAGTTAATACTTAAACATTCCTCTACTTTCTTATTTCTTTTCCTGGGTCCTTTTGGGTAAAAGTTAATATTTTTAATAAAAATGAGCTTAAGCACAACTTCATCTCTCTTCTGGCAGCTTCTTGTTTTTTGGGGGAAATCAACCAAATGGCAAAGCTGTGTGAATTCATTGCTCACGTGGTCATAAATCTTGTGCGTGTTTGTGTGTTTTTTTTTAAGCAACAGAAAGGGAGTGTTTCCTGCAATTATACCTGATTCCCTGCACTTCCTTAGTACAACACACAATGAGGTTCTTCCATTTTATTTCAATCTCAGGTCTAATCTGAAATCTAATTTCAACCGAAAGGAACATCAGTGGGAGTAAAAGGAAATGTGCACAGCTTGTGTAAGTGTTTTTATGAATTGGACCTCTTGAGATGAGAGTTTCATTACCGCTGAAAAATGAGCCCACTGTGCTGTTGATATTATAAATGAGAATGGCCCATTTGTATTATGAAGACACAAGCTTATTATTTTTAGCCTGTTCGTATAGCATAAGAAAAGTTTAATGTGATAATCAATGTAACTGAAAAACTGGAAGTATAGGACATTGTAACAAGCTAATAAGGGCGATAATGGCTACAAATGTAATTTTAATGAATGCTGTAAAGGCTATATATAGAATAGTTATAGGTCCAGATATAAATACATACACACATAGGATTAATTTCTACAGGGCTTATCCAGCCCTTAGTCAGACATGACTCCCATTCAGTGTAATTGGCGTTATGACTGAATAAGGACTGCAGTGAATGGGTCATGCTAAAAATGAGCCTGATCTAGACTCCCAAATATGAACCCTCCGATCTTAAAAGTAAATATGCTCCAAATTTGGATCTGAATTTTACTACTACGGTCTCTTTCTAGAATAAGCTGAACTGAAACCCTGAATTTGAGTAGTCCCACACTGCACGGTGCTTCAAAATCCAGACCTGATCTTGGATCTAAAGTACGTGACTTAAGCTCATCTCTGCATATTATGGGCTAGATCCTCAGAGGATGTAAAGCAATTTAGCTTCATTGAAGTTACTGGAGCTACACTGATTTACACCAAGTGAGGATCTGTCCCTTACATATTATATACCATGAACACAAACTTAAATTGTGTGTAAACTATATTGTACACAAAAAGCTAACTTTTGGGTGCTTAACTTTACAGCCTTAGTATTTTTTTAACCTAGTTAGTTTTTATGTGTAATTTCCTAGATTTTTAAAAATGTAAAGTGAACCACCCTCCCAGAAGTTCCATCCCATGGCATCGTATTGACACCCACAAGGTTCATCAGCACAGACCTCTGTCACTTGAGCTATTGGAGTAATGGATAACTGTAGTAGGTTGTCATCCTCTGTTTAGACCAGCCACTGGAGGGAGATGAAACACACATTCTGTAATCAGTGGGTTTCACAGATATCTGCTGACAAAAGAGGAATGCAAGACCCAAGAATCTTGGATTCAGGTTCTGGAGGGAGTGTTCTCTAATGATCACAAACCCTTTTACCCCTATTCCCTTCTTCCCCTCAACCCTCCACCCTGGTCCTGTCTCTTCCCGAATTCTCCTGTCTGGCTCCTCATCTCAATACCTGTCCCTTCCTAGGGCCTCCCTGTGTGAGATCCAGTCTCCTGCCCCTTTCCAGCTCATCTTCCCAATCCCTGTCCCCACTTCTTGTCCCAGTCGTCTTGCTTAGCCAGTTACAGTTTCCTCCCCTGCTCCTTGTGCAATCTGAATCTTCCGCACCCAATTTCTCCTCGAACTCCCAATCCCAGTCTCTTTATCTAGCAAGTCCCAGTCTCCCTGTTCCCCCACCCTTCCATCAGCTCCAAGTCCTAGTCTTCTTGTCCCTGCTCCAAAGCATGGAAATGCTAGAGGTATTCAATTAAATGGTTGTAAGAATTTAAAATGGACAAAACAATTAATTTTCCCCTAATCCTGTTCTTGGAAACAGCTGCACCATTTTTGCTGAAACTTTCCCCAAAAGTTCAGCCTGAGGCAGACAATCAGCCTGGGCAATTTCAGCCTGAATGGTGAATTTGGCAAAGATATAAGCAACTTAAAATAGGGTTTTATAACAGTAAGTGTTGGGTAATCTTAACTATGGGTGGTGCTACCAGCTCTGCCTATAAAACACACACCCGAACATACATACTGAGTGCCTGATTTTCAGGAGTGCTAATCACTACTGTATTGACTTTCATTGCTCCACTGTTTCTGGAAAACAGACCTTTATTCTATTGCCACTTGCATCAGATTCACACTGAAGTTATTCTATTGACTTCACCAAGGTAAGCAAGACTGAAATCTGGCCCAGTGTATATACATTTACACACGTAGACATTCCTAGACATAACCGTATATCTTTAGTGAGCCTGTGTTTGACCATTAAATGAACTCATTTTTTAAAACATACAATCTGTTACTCATAAATTATATTTAAGTATGTTGAAATGATAGTTTATTTTGTTCAGGGGAATTATTAAAGTCAAAGTAGCACCTACAGCTGATGCATTGTACATTGCCTGCAATGTTCATATTCACAATGAAATTGCTTCCATTATGAAGCAATTATCATGGTTTAAAATGCCAATAACATTTTGAAGTCATAGATGCCTTGGGTCTTCCATTTGCAGAAATATTTCTTTTACTGCACCTACTTGCCTAATAACTTTAACATTTTAGATACCTACAGGTATTTTACAACTCTCCCATGTGTGATCTTTGTTAAAAAAGAACAACAACAACAAACTCCAGAAAGAATATTTACTCCGTTAGAGCACACTTTTACTCCATAGGAGCCATGATTACCTATAGCCATTACTCAGTTACATCTGCTCAAAACATGATGAGTGAGCTCACATTTATAGTATCAGAGGGGTAGCCGTGTTAGTCTGGATCTGTGAAAAGCAACAAAGAGTCCTGTGGCACTTTATAGACTAACAGATGTATTGGAGCATAAGCTTTCGTGGGTGAATACCCACATGCGTCTGAGAAAGTGGGTATTTACCCACGAAAGCTTATGCTCCAGTACATCTGTTAGTCTATAAGGTGCCCAGGACTCTTTGTTGCTTCTCATATTTATAGTCTTTCTCCATATAAATTTTTGACAGTAGATCCTCCAGCTGTGAGAGAGTAGACCATTGCATTCTATATCATTGTGAGTTCATCACCTCCTTTACAATCAATTCATACCCTTCAGGAACAGGATCCGCCCCCTGCAGCACTACTACTTCCAAAATGCTACATATATAATTCTCAGAGGCTGTTTCTGTTCTTCCATGGATAGGCTAGTGGAGGGGATCAGGATGGAGGTAGCTTGAACTCCTTTCTTTTACCTGCTTCAGAAACTCAAGCATCAAATCCTCTGCTGGTGCAGATCAGTTGACTTCAGTGGAGCGACACCAAGTAACACCAGCAGAGAATTTGACTGCAAGCCCCAGGCTATCTATTTACTGATCCTGGGCTTGATTCAATAGGCTTAGGATCAGGCCATCTGTGAGGTTCTAAGAACCCCTTGTGTTGTGCTAGAACATCCTCACCTGCCATCAGAGAAAGTGGGAATTGAGAGTGCGCAGTGCCTTGCAGGAATTAAGGTCCAAGAGCACACAAGTCCTGAGGTCATTCTCTAGACAGAGTTCCCTCCACAGCTGCATGACTCTGCTAACTCTTTAAAAACAAAAAGTCATTACTACCAGACAACTGCTCAGTAGCCTCTGAAAAAAGATTTGGTCGTCCCAGTCCAACTCCTAGAGAAGTTGCCAGGCCTATCAGGAAATCTAGCACCACAACTGGCACCATTTTTTAAGCAGTCTCAGCAGGACAAACCAGGGACTGAATGGGCCATGGAAACTGAAAAAAGCAAATCATTTCAGCTAGTCTTTATACATTAGCATAGGAGAAGCTTCCTTTGCTGTGGCCCAGGCTCCTTCTGTTCACTAATGAGAAATGACTTCAGTTTCCAGAGTTGTGAATTCACTACCTTTCACTGGCATTACATTTACTTCAAAAACACACTGTGGACCTGATCTGCGAACAGGTAGTTATTGCACACACAAAAATGCTCATGAAATCTTGTTACTAATTTGCACATTTATAGCTTAGGCATTTGAATATGCAAAAGGACAGCTAGATGCATAATTGATAGGTTTACTTTCATATATATACACACATACAATCAATATAAAGCATTTATTACTATATTAAGCCACTGAGTGTTTTGTTCCTGTGATACCTTTGCTGAGCCAATAAATATTTCCAAAGGCTTGACTCCCAGTATTTACCTTCACTTTCTGTAACATCTTAAAAGTCATACCAAATTCCTTTTGCAATCCATTTTATAACCAGTAACACAAAATGTCCCTTCCCAAACCTCACTGTCAGCAAACAAATGCCATGAAGCAGAATGATATTTTTTTTTGCGCCACTCAGAAGTCCATTAGTTTGGTTTCTGTGGTGTTAGGTAATGAACGTTCCTGCAGCAAGGTCAAATTCCATTTTACATAAAGGAACTATCTTTTCTCATGTATGATGCATTAAGCATATTTCTTGCCTTGGGGCAAACTGTTTTATTGAAATTGTTTTTCTTTGTTCTTTTGTACTGATGTCCATAAGGACTATAAAGATTGTCTGCATGATTTTTTTTTTTTAAATTCAATGCATAATTGTAACCATGGAAATTCATCTGATGCTACATTAATTCCCCCCTAATTATCTTCTCTGGATAGGGAAACTACCTGTTATTTACATGACAACACAGGTTTCTCTTATTCACATGGAATTTTACCTTCAGGGATATATACACACAGGGTATATGCAGGGCGATGACAGAAACAATGTGAGGGCATATTGTTCAATCTAAGCTGCAAAGGCAAATAGAATCATGAAGAGCAGAAGTGGTGAAGATCTGAAAGCAAGCACTTTACTGAAATAAATATCTGAGATGGGAACCCACAAAAGAGTCAACAGCTGTTGCAGATTCATCTAGCTGAGTGTCAAGTTGGGTTAATTTGCAAGGGCAATGGATATCTTTGAAACTGACGAGTGGTTAAGGGAAGACACTAGTCTTTAGGCCGGATCCTCAGCTGGGGTAAATTAGTGTAGCTCCATAGAAGTCCATGGAGCTGTGCTGATTAACAGAAACTGAGGTTTTGGTCCCTTGTGTGTAAGGAAGATTATGAAATCCTAATAGACTTCCTTTTGTGATGAAAAACAACTGGAGACACAGCTGTACTAACCCAGAACAAACCCAGATGCTTTTCCATCCCCTGTTACCAATGTGATTTGACAAACATCCATCACCACATGGGCACTGTTATGCTCACAAGTACTGGTGACTTCATAGGTCTCTTTAAGATTGCAGGTGAATGCACCCCTCAAATAATATAACTCTGAGGATAAGTTAATCACAAGCCCCACATATAGGACTAAAGGGTTGAACCCATCCAGGTGTTTAGATTGAGTGGGCAGAGGGGTTTTGCTGAGTAGTGCTGAGAGACAGAAGGGAGAACACACAAAAACTGAGAACAGGCAAGAATGGAGGGAGAGACAGAGGCAAAAAGCAAGAAAGCCAAGCTGTAGCCTGTGAACACAGAGTGACCCTGTTTGTGAGGTTTTGCATCTGGTGTTGGCTAGAGGCTTGGGACTGTAAGCTGAGAAACTGCACTGTTTATACTCAGTTCCTCCTGTGTGATGGAATGGATCACAGAAACCCCCCTTGGAGCTGCCAGCTGATGTGCCAAGACTACCTGCTCCTGTTTTCCCTGCTAGCGGAGGACTCCAGCACCCTGTCTTGCTGAGCCAGATGCTCCTGTCTGCTCCAACACAAATCCAGGGTCTGAATTACTTGTCCCAAAACTGCAGGTTTACCTGAAAGCAGCTAACAGCAGTGTGCTTTTCTTTAACATCTAGATGCCCAACTCCCAATGGAGTCTAAACTCAAATAAATCCATTTTACCCTGTATAAAGCTTATACAGGGTAAACTCATAAATTGTTCACCCTCTATAACACTGATAGAGAGAGATGCACAGTTGTTTGCTCCCCCAGGTATTAATACATACTCTGAGTTAATTAATAAGTAAAAAGTGATTTTATTAAATAGAAAAAGTAGGATTTAAGTGTTTCCAAGTAGTAACAGACAGAACAAAGTAAGTCACCAAGCAAAATAAAATAAAATAAAACAAAACAAAATGCTCAAATCTATGTCTAATCTAACTGAATACAGATAAGATCCTCACCAATTCCAGAATGCTCCCCTTTACGGACTAATCTCCTTTTAGCCTGGGTCCAGCAATCACTCTCACCCCCTGTAGTTATTATCCTTTGTTCCAATTTCTTTCAAGTATCCTGGGGGGTGGAAAGGCTGCCTCTTTAGCCAGCTGAAGCTCCAATAGCAGGATTTCCAAAAGTGCTCAGTGTTGGCCTAATCCCACTCCCATTGAAGGCAAGGGGAGTTTTATCATTGACTTCAATGGGAATGGAGTTAGCAACACTGAATGCTTTTGATTATTCCACCTTTAATGTCTGTGTGGTGGACTTAAATACAGAGAATGACAGCACCTGGGCCACTGTTGGTGACAGTAACAGTCATGACTGAAAGTAGTTTGTAACATCTGTGAGACAAAAGCTGTGTTTACACACACTAAATCCATTAGACTTGGACAGAGTAGCCTGTGTCAGTCACAACTCATTGCTCTCCTAAAGGAACAAAACTGCTCCTGAATCCAACAATTTCTGATTGCTCAGAAGCTAGGTCTATACATAAGCACACACATATATTGATGTCTGAGAAAGAGATAGAGCTATATGATGGCATGATATGGTTAATGGGTTTAATCAGCATGAGTTTGGGATGAAGGTATTACGCACAAGCAGCATTCAAAATTCATCTAAACTACACCCCCAAAATGACATCAGCTGCACAAAAACTCACCACAATAATCTCATCGTTTCTTTGTTGTTTGTTGAACCATTTTCTCACCTTGTCTTATAATTGTGCTTGCCCTTAATTTAAACTTTTGAGACCCAAAGCTGCCAAATGAGCAGCACCACCATTCCTGTTGCTGGACCCAGGGGTCAGGCAGGGAATTTCCTCATGCTCTGGTCCCATCATTGAGTTGTGAACCCATGTGAGACCTGCCCCCACAAGTATGGGGCACCTGAGTTGCTCATTCAGGGAACCTGTCCTTTCTGTGCACTGAAATAAACATGGGTCCTGTGGAAAAAATGAACAAGGGGGACAAACTAAGATTGCACAAGCAACATTAATTCTGATATATCCTAACATCTGAGTGCTTGACTTTGCAAGCTTAATAATGTTTGTTTAAGGTAGTTTTTTGTGTGTAATTTCCTAGGTTTAAAAAAAAAATTGAAAAACTAGAAATTCCCTAACATCATATTGACACCCATAGGTTCAACAGCAGATCTGGAGCCTTTAGCTCCACTGCACAGAGCTCTGCCACATCAGCTAGCACAGTAACTGATAGTAATAGCAGGTTGTCATCTTCTATGTGGATCGGCACTAGTGGGAGATTTCCTTTGCCAGATGGTTTCACACATATTTACTGACAGCAAAGGAAGGGTGAGACTCGGAAATCTTGGGTTCCATTTTAGACTCTGGAAGGTTGTGTGCTGTAGTGGGCATAGACTGTTCTGTTCCTAAGAGTGACCCCTTCTGCCCCATCTCCTCCAACCCATCCCTATCTTAGTCCTTTCTCTTTCCATCCCTGCTTCCTTCTCCCAGAGTACAATTCTCCTCACCTAGCCAGTAACAGTCTGCACTTCTCAGGCTTATCATCCCAGTCACCATCTCCCTGGGCTCTAATCTGATCTCACTCTTCCCCTCAACCACTAGCTCCCTGTCCTGGTCGCCTTGTCTAACTGGTCTCAATCTTCCTCCAGCTCCCAGTCCTAGTTTCCTTCTCTCCCCCACTCCCACAAACCTCCACTGTCCTTGTCCCAATCTACTCTCCCTGCAGGTCCAACTCTTGTTCCCTTGTATTTGAATCACACGGCTTCCTCCTCCACATTGCCTGGGCCCAGCAAGGGGTGGTCACTGAGAGCACAGGAAAGATAGTCTCCTTGTTGTCAGTTCAGACACGCAGATCTGGCATAGCCCGCAGCACAGCAGAGCTGCAATTATAGGGAAAATCCTTCTTAGCCCTGGCCTGGAGAATTCTCAGAGTATGTGGAATCTTCAGGAATTTTAGCTGATAAAATCTAAGAAGTCTACTGAGCATGCGTGAACCATGTTTTTCAAAGGTTTATAGATGGGCCAGATAAAGGCGGATTTTCACAGGGATGGCAAAGGGCACACCCCTAGCACCCATCAAGTTCCTGCTCCAAAGTACAGTGGGAGGAGAGGGGGCTATTTAAAGGAAAGATTGCCAGGATTGTTTTTAACATGGGCAAAACAACATATTTTCCCATAGTCTCATTCTCAGCAATGGTCAAACCGTTTTGGCTGAAGTTTTCCAAAAATCCTGAGGGAGAAAAATTGGCATGAAAAATTTCAGCCCAAACAGTTAAAATCTGACAAAGTTATAAGTAACAGAAAATTGGGTGTTACAATGGTAAGTGTCAGGCAATCTTTATAATATGCATTACCAGTCATGCCTATACTACTTAGTATCTATCAGTATTTAGGGCTTCATGTTCCAAGTGCTTAACAAACATAAGTAATTATTGCTCACAACATTATTAATATATTATTATTATTATTATTAATTTTTGCATTGTGGTTGTGCTTAGGAGCCTCAGCCCTGGACCCGGACCCTATCGTGCTAGGCACTGTACAAACACAGAACAAAATGATGGTCCCTGTCATAAAGTGCTTACAACCTAGGTCTCTGTGAGGTAAGTATTATTATCCCCATTTTGCAGATGGAAAAACCAAGGAGCAGAAAAAACTTTAAGTGATTTGCTCAAGGACACAGAGCCTGTCCCTATTAATCTCCTGATAAATCTTTTATCCCCAGCACAAGGCATTGGTAGGGCTATGGTCTGATCCTACAACAAAAACTGAGATATACCCATCCTCACAGTTTAGTCTAGTGGGATATTTGCTCACACTGAATAAGGGGAAAATCATTAACTTTGCCTTTTGATATATGTTTTTAATTCCTTTGTTCATATTGAATTCCTTGGTGTGGCTGCGGGGGTGAAATATGTTACACTGTAGGAATTTCCTTGCAATTTAGCATTAATTAATGTCCACTTCTTACCTAGCATTAACAATAACATGCCTGATCTTTCAGAAACCACTGTGGGAAACTCTTTTCTTTTATTCTTTTTGAGCCTCTGAGTTGTCGAAAATACAGTTCAATCTGCATTTTAGATTTTTAGTCAAAATTGTGTCTTGAGGGTTTTGAAGCGTTGGCAGACATTAAACATAGTGCCCTTGTCCTGCTGTACTCTGTATAACTGAGATTCCAGTTCTTGTCTTTTCATGTTTGCAAGTCTACATAGGAAAGAACACCTCATTTCGAGAGAGACAATGATAAACTTTGTGTTAGAAGAACAGATCTGTCAATCCCCATTTGTCTTATTCCAGTTAGAGTCTTAGTTAAACGCACCATGTCACTTGCCAACTTTTATACTTCTGTTTTCCCCGTTCACCATCAGAGGGAATTCTATTCCTAAGGCAGCTTTTGAAAGTCAACATCCGTAAGGTGTTTTTCTGCATCTGTCCATTGCAATAAGAACTTACTGCAAGTTTTACGGCTCTAACATCCTCTGGAGAATTAGATATGCTGTTTAGCAAAACTGGCTACCGGGTCCTAAGGATAGTGCATTCACATTCAAGTCACTCTGTACTGTGCATTAAGAGGCTCACCTTGACATCATCAGTCAGGAAAAACACATTTCTTTAAAGCCTAGAGGGAATATAGTTAGTGGTCTAAGTTGCAGGTTTGCTATATGTCCAGGGCCTCCATATACAGCTACAATTTCGAGCAGAACTTATCCAGTCCTCTTTGTGAGAAAGAAGAGGTTAGAACAAAGATTGGGAGCCAGGAACTCCTGAGGTGCAGGCCTGGGAGGCAGTTGATTAAAGTTAGAAATGGGCATTTTATGAAAAGTGCACACTGCTCTGTGTATTTAACAACCCCATATGCCATGGGTCACCAGCTGGGGTTGAAACCAGGACCTTCAGCAACAAAGCACAGATCTCTACCATGAGAGCTAAAGGAGTAGTTCTGTTAGGTAGCAGCAGGTTATTTTCCTCTATGTGCACTAAAGGCTGACACAAAACACCCTTTGCAAGTGTGGCACGTGTATACCAGACAAAGGGAGTTCCATGAAATTAATTAATAGGTAAAAGTGCATAGTGATTAAAGCAAGAGCTCCTGCCCCTTCTCTGAGCACCTTTAAACATTGTGCAGTGCCCAGTCCACCTGGCTATTTCTTTTAACATCAGTCTCCCCCTTATGGGTTTTGATGGATGAGCCTGGGTTCATCTGGATCCTGCCTCCAGCTCAGCAGGCTGTAACTTCCTTATTCTCTTTCCAGATACATTTACTTGGCAGTGCCTCCACCCCCTCACTCCTTTCTAACAGGATCACCAGGACAGCTGAGAAGGATAATTCTAATCACAGGGTAACTCTGAGTTACTTGCCAGATAGTTGGAGATTTCCAAGGAATTACACAAGCACACCAGGCGCCAGCTCATGCCAGCGCCCCAGCACATACGTAGCTGGAAGTCAGTCTGACTCACCGGTATGTTAGCATTGTTAAAATAGATATTTAGTTGATAAAAATGTGTTTAGTCATGATGAATGCTTGTAGGATACTGTATGTATTGATCTCAATTATAACATCTGTAGCCTATGGTATATTGAGTGTTTGCACTGTAAACCTCTGTAATTCTGTAACTCACCAACCAGGAAAGAAGCGTTAATTAGTGTAAAGTATTGGTCCTGCACACAAGAAAAAGGCCTATTGAATCTAAATGAGCCATTGTGAAACATCAAATGCCAAAGACAAAGGGATCCGCAAGCTGTATGATTTTGGTTAGCCCTAAAGGATATATAGAGTTTGCATATTACAGCAGCTACTATTACCTTTTGAAACCTAAGACTGTATCTCAATTGTGAGTGAATGTTTACCTACTTTAACCTTGTCAATAATTATATTTTTTGTTCTTTTTCTTGTTAATAAACATTTAGTTAGTTTATTACAGGATTATCTACAATTGTTGTCTTTGGTGACAGATCGAGGGTGCACTTTACCTGGGGTAAGTGACTGGTCCTTTGGGACTGGGAGTAATCTGAATATTGATGTGATTTTTGGTGTAAGGGACCTTCTGTCACAAAGGCAGGTTTGCCTAGGTGGTGAAACAGACTGGAGTACCCAAAGGGACTGTCTGTGACTCTATGTTAAGGCTGTTACAGTGTTTAAGGAGTTCATACTTGGTACTCGGTTGGTGAAATCTAATTATAGAACATACAACCAACTTGGCATATGCATCGTGCTTCTTGACAGTCTACCCTGAGGTTGGCACTCATGGTCGTGAGGGTAAACCAGTACTTTCAGGGTTACTGATGCCCTCCCCACACCGATGATAATTATGAATTTCCCCAAAACTCCTAGTCATGTGACTGAATGCAGCAGGAATAAAATTTAGTGTCCTTTTGGTACGTGTATGCTGTGGGGCCCTTGACAATGTAAGAAAGCTATATCTTCTGTAGAAGCAATAAGCAATTTGGCTGACTCAGTTCAGTACAGCCCCAAAGACTCTCACATGGGATAAGATGGTAAGTCCCTCCAACAGGTTTAATAGATAGTACATAATAAAATTCCCAAATCCTTACCCCGTGGCTTGAGGACACAGCTGGGGGAATAAAGGTCTCACAAATAATTCCTGTGACTGACTAACTAAAAGATGGTGCACTCAAAACTCCACAAATGATCCTCAGGCTCAGAGCTGAATTCAGACTCCTCAGCAGCTGCAGTTGTCAGGCATCCTCTTCATACACGTCAGATGACTTCTGTTTTCAAGATGACTCCTCACCATAAAGGGATGCAGGGATCAGGTACTGATTATAATAACGATCCTAAAAAGTCCTAACTCCTAATCTCCTACCTTAGTCTCAGATACAATCACAACTGAGCATGGCAATCCTAAACTAGCAGTAAGAGTAGTTAGCTGCCATGTGGTAACTGATTTACTGGGCAGATGAAGGACTAACTGACTGGGGAGGGTATTTGCCCAACAAAATTCTATGAATTGTGAGTCACCTTGAACAGGGAAAGGAACACGTTTAGGGATATTGCTTCCACGTATTGAGATGCAAGTTCCCAGGGGGAACCCTGCATACAGGCCGGGAACTCACGAACAGTGGGTGCTACTCTTTCAGGGTACATCTATATTGCTTAAAAACTCTGCAACAGTGAGTCTCAGAGCCCAGGTCAACTGCCTCAGGCTCGTGCTATGGGACGCAGTGTAGACAGTCCCACTCAGGCTCTGAGATCCTCCCCGCTTGCCAAGTCCCAGAGCCCAGACTCCAGCCCAAGCAGGATCATCTACACTGCTATTTTAAGTCCCATAGCATGAGCCCCACGAGCCTGAGGCAGTTGACCTGGGCTCTGAGACTTCCTTCTGCAAGTATTTTTTTGCCATGTAGACGTATTCTCTGTGGCTAGCTCTGGACACCCCCCCAAAATGACTTCTCTCCTCTGACAGTGCTCCCCAGGTTGAGCATCTCTCTGAGGATCTTCCTTATTCATCAGGCTAGTGCTACTTTCTCAGCTTTTTTCCTATCAGTCATTTGAATTCTAACCCCCACTTTCTCTCAGACACTGGCTGCTCCTCCTCTGAGGTGGCCATGCTGGTGGCCATCAGGTGCATCTAACTCCCCTAAGCTAGCAGAGGCCCAATCACTCAAACTAGTGTTTCTCCTCTGTCCCTATCAGTTGCCTAGCAACTAGACTCTGAGTCTGCCTTTGCCCACCCCCCCTGCTTCTTTCAGGGACAGCAGGCCTCTCCCTGAGTTACCTGCAGACACATCCAGGACCCAGGGTAAGCTCCACAGGGGTAACAGCTGTATGAAATCTGAATGATATTACCCTGCATTGTTCGAGAAACAGTATGCGACCATGTCATTAAAACTGTATTTTAATGCACATGCTACAATTATGTGCCACCATAACTTTGGCATTCCCTGACGTTTGAGTTCTCAGTTATGCAAATTTAATAGGCTCTGGGCATAGATTTGCAGATAGAATTTCCTCCTTTGTTTGTTAAAGACAGAAAATTCAATGGTCAGTGTTACCAGGAAGTCATGCTGGATTACCATAATGATCTCTCTTCTGGCCTTAAAATCTATTAAATCACTAGAATGTCCGATGTGATGAAGTAGGAATTTTCTTAACATTTTGTACGAGTACTGTGTGTGCCTCAGTTTCCCCTATGTTTACCTCAGTGGAGGAAAAGTGGTTTAATATTTGTAGAAACAGGCTGGACTGTTGCTTGGCTGCCTGGGCCAGGATAATGGCCGGGAACTTTGTCACCTAGCAATTGATGACTGGGGGGGCCTAACCTCTGCAAGAAGCCAGCGGGGGTTCCACGAATTGAAGAACAGAGTTGACGTGGAGGCCAGGTGACTGGTTTGCCCGGGAAAGACAACAAAGGAAGGAGGAGGGGAAAATGGGTGTGACGTGGGGTGGGTCTGTTGGAAGTTGGCGTTTGGGTCTCTCGGGGAGAGCCAGGGCTCTGAGCTCTGGGTCTGACCAAGAAGGACATAGCTGTCACTTTCTGATTCCTGTAGTAACAAAGAACTTTCCTACACTGTGTTCCAGACAACTAATAAATCTTTCTATTTTACAATGCTGGCTGAGAGTCACTGCTGACTGGGTAAGTTGGGGGTGCATGACTCTCTTTTGGGTGTGTGCTTCCCCCAGGTGTCCCATTCAGCTGGACTCACTGTGGGGCGCTCACAGCATGGAACAGGGGTTCTGAAAACTCCAAGGTCCATCCCAGGAGGCGCTGAAGCCAACGAGGCTTATCCTAGTGAAAGTGTGCCCTGGGGGCGTGTCACACTGAAGAAAGCCCTGCCTGAGTTTGAGTGAGAGCTATTTCCAAAGCCCTGAGCCTTTGCACCTGTGATAGCCTATAACAGTGGCTTTCAACCTGGGGTCTCTGGACCCTTAAGAGTCTTCAGACAATGGCCAAGGAGTCTGCGAAAGGTTGTCATTTCCATAGAACAATGATTTTCAATCTGTGGTCCATGGACCCATGGGGATCCTCAGACTATGTCTAAGAATTCCAAAGGAGTGCGCACCTCCATTTTCCATGCAATATATGAAATTCACAGGAAGGAACCTCTCCCCTGCACTCCTTTGAATCAGGCCAGAGTTTACCACACCAGATGTTCAGAGACTGAGGCAAGGCCAGGGGTACCATACAAAATGCACATTCAGTAATGCAGGTCCTTATGCTGTGCACACTTTAATGAATTGGAAAGATGCATGCACTATAAAGCATGTATGTCCTGGTGCACGCTTACAAGCTGTTCAGAGAATTAGCTAAGGCTCCAGCCTCACTTCCTACCCAAGGGCAATGAAGTATGCCTTCATGCTGCATATTGCTTAATACTGCACGCTGCCCTGCCCCATCCTCAAAGTGCAGGCTCAAAGGCTTGGAGCTCGCACAAATCAATACTGAACTGAACCAGAACACTCTTAGTCCTTCTTCCTCAATGAGGACTATCTCCCTGCCAAGTTTCAACTTAATACCCTGAGATGCTTCCAGATAGATCTTTTCAACAGTCACCAAGATCACAGGAGATTTTTGTTATAATGAGTAAAATCTATTTGCTCCACTCTCTGCATTCAAAAGTGGCTCAAATGTTTTGGCTCAAACTCACCAGGAAAAAATATCACCTTCAGTCAGAGACTGACCCTGGAAAGCAACAGCTTACAAGGTCAACATTGGAAAGTTATGAGTGGATAAAGACAGGATCTGAGGGTGGAAATACTTTGCCAACCTTAAGTACAGTTTCTCCTAGAGTTCTACAATAAAGTTATGCTGAGAAACACACAGTGCCTTGTTCTTTGAGGTCTGATCCCCTGAAGGGTTGACAGGTGGTCAAAGTCTTCCTTTCACTCATTCAAACTAACACACAGATGGAAATTAAGTAAGGTGAAACTCATTGCTGCATCTCTCATTTGGTTGCTAGTTTTCTGCTGGCATCTGTTTCTCTTGAGAGTTGAGCAAGGAGATTCAGCTTTAACCCTGCTATTAAGCAGGCCACCCCTCTGACTCATCTCAGCTTTTAACGTTCAAATTCACTCTGTTTCCAGAAAGAATGAGGGGAGTGGCTTCCAAGGTGAATCCTGCTCCAGCCTATTCTAGTTAAGTTACTCATGTCAATTTCTTCCAGTGTCAAGATTGAAAATCTACATGCATTTCCAGCAAGTAAAATGTGAATGATGAAGAGAAACATGAATAACTAATGCCATCTGCCTGAAGGGTGGATCTCCCCACAATGTGCCTGTGTAATTCTCATTAGTGCTAATGAGAACTAACCATATTCATCAAAGGCAGAGTGAGCCCTTAAGTTAGTAGTATACCGTATGGATTATAAATGGGCTTTGCAGAACAAAAAATAAACATATTTTATACCTTCCTCTTTGTTACACCCATTGGCAATTGCAGCACTGCTTAATATAATAATTTTTCTCCAAAGCTTCCTTGCAATTGTCTAAGCTGAATTTGTATTAGCAAGTTTATACAAAGATATTAATTGTTACGACACTTAATGAATTCTGCTATCAAAGACGTCTTTTTAATAAAGATAATATATGTCAACGGGGCTGACATAGTTTATACTGGAGCAATTTTTGATTGAGTCCAGAGTAAATGTTCTATAATAAATTTTGTAACTGCTGTCAGTCTCAGTCTTAATAGCATGAATAGTCACTTAGCTTGCTAAGCACTGGATCTAATTCAATGGCTTGTGGTTTTTGGCATCATGCGCAAGTGTTCTCCAACCTTTCTTGTCTTTTGTTGATCTGCCTGTGACTAATTCACAAGTCTTTTTATATTGTTAGAGGGGCCTCTGCTAGTGCCTTCCCTGACCCCTACTGCTCACCTTTGTAT
Source organism: Chelonoidis abingdonii (assembly GCF_003597395.2). Lineage (NCBI taxonomy): Eukaryota > Metazoa > Chordata > Testudines > Testudinidae > Chelonoidis > Chelonoidis abingdonii. The sequence continues at coordinate 12,188,132 of NC_133776.1, forward strand.
GATTGATGCTACCTATTTTCACTGTGAAACGTGATCAACATACTCCAGTTTACCTTGCTGGATTACTGAATTTCTTGAGAAACAGCAGTTTTTCCATAGGTGGCATAAGCACATTGGTCTTATAGCAGATGTAGGATTTTTTTTTCTTTAAACCTGCAGAACAGATGCCCTCTCTTTTCAAAAGCTCCAGATCGGACATTCTTTCTGGCTTTCACAGCCAGGTTGCTGTAGCTCTGGGCCAAATTACAGTCTAAAGATAAGCTTTGTAATATTGTGAATAAACTAGTATTGCCAGTTCATTCATTACCAATGATGTCACTCTTTGTTGAGCCTATGCCAGGCAGATATAGATCTTCTAAACATGATTACAGCCTACTGTGTTATCAAGAAACCTATAGGCCTTGGAGTATGAGCTCACATCTGTGATCCTTGCTTGTTGTGGTGATGACTTTTCCCCCAGGCTGTTTCTGACATGTCCACAGCTATTTCCAGAGCAAAGTCTAAATACTGTTTTCTGTATCTGAGATCATAGTAACTATACGTGATACTCAGGTCAGCAACTGGATTTTTAAAAATATCTATTTTTTATTGATGATATTTCTTACAAAGAAATTCCCATATATAGGAAGGAGATCAATGTTGGCACGAATTAGTTAATGTGTGTGGCAAACTCAGAAGATTACTGAGAAGTACTACATATTAACAAGAGTTGTGACTCTAATATGTGCAATGCAAACTCTAACTAAAATGTATGAGGGCAGTGGGAAGGCTATAGTGCTGTATATGTGCAGCTCAGAGTCACTGTCCTTCCTCACCACCTTATAGTCTCCTTTTTATTGTTCCTCTCTCTTGTTGCTTTAAATATACGTGCTGTCATAAACAGATAGTTAAGGGTTCATAGATTCATAGACTCTAGGACTGGAAGGGACCTCGAGAGGTCATCGAGTCCAGTCTTCTGCCCTCATGGCAGGACCAAATACTGTCTAGACCATCCCTGACAGACATTTATCTAACCTACTCTTAAATATCTCCAGAGATGGAGATTCCACAACCTCCCTACGCAATTTATTCCAGTGTTTAACTACCCTGA
>NC_133776.1:12189860-12201513 GCF_003597395.2 Chelonoidis abingdonii
TTTCTTTCTTTAATTAAAAGCTTTATTTTTAAGAACCTGATTGATTTTTCCTTGTTTTAAGATCCCAGGGGATTGGATCTGGACTCACCAGGAATTGGTGGGGGAAAGGAAGGGGGGATGGTTAAATTCTCCTTGTGTTAAGATCCAAGGGGTTGGATCGGTGTTCACCAGGAACTTGGTGAAAAGGCCTCTCAAGGCTGCCCAGGGAGGGGAAGGTTTTGGGGGGACAGGAAGTGTTCCAGACACTGAAATTTCTGGATGGTGGCAGTGTTACCAGATCTAAACTAGTAAGTAAGCTTAGCAGTGTCCATGCAGGTCCCCACATCTGTACCCTAAAGTTCAGAGTGGGGGAGGAACCTTGACACATGCTCACTGGCTTACAGGTCTGATCCTGCAAGGTACTGAGTGCTTCATGAGCTAAGTAGCTCAGGAGGAGTTGTGAGTGCTCAGAACTTTGCTGTATCAGGCACTTAATATTTTCAGAGCAACTGGTTGAATGCTAATGTACCTCACTCATTTATCAAATCACATATCTTTGGGGAGAACACACTGAGCCAAACATGTTTTTGTTAAATTAATGTTAGAGGAAGTTACTGTACATTATCCTGCATGATTGTAATAATTGACTTTACATTGAGCTAAAAAGCTAGCTGTTTAAGTAAAAGCCATTTAAAATCCCTAGATGGCTTTAAATTACACCTCCATTGCAATATAGGGTGAAAAATCAAATGGAGATATCAACAAAATAGAAAAAGATACAGTTAGTGAGAGGTTCAGTCAGAAAAACGATCTCTTGATTTCCAAACCTACTATGTATATTTGTTTCTGGTTTTCTTGTATAATAAAATACAGTTGTAAACCATGTAAAAAGCATTAAGTTAAAAAGAGAAAGCTCTTAAACCTACAAGTACAGGGAACCATTCTTTCCATATTTATATTGATGTAAATCTGGAATCACTACAACCCTCCCACTTCCCACAAATCAATCTGGAAAAGTTTGTGGCTCTCTACAAGCTCAGAAGTCTTTCTTTGAGTTTCAGCAAAATGTTCACAGTCTCCAGGATGTTTTTCCTTTAACTCTCATTTCATGTCCATGACTAAACAGGAATTTCACATGGTGTCATTACAAAAGGTTTAAACAGCTCCGAACAGGTTGCATTTCTACAGAAAACAAACAGCAACTCAAAATACAATGTATTGTTAAATTGCTTTAGACTCAAAATCTGAATGCAAATAATCCAACTGATCCCTCCAAGTTTCAGCCCTAGGCAACTGGAGATGGTGAGGTTTCAAAACCTAGAATAATTGAGGTGGGACAGTGGAAACAACGAAGAGACTCTTAGCTCTAGTCATAATCCTGGCTGTTGCAATGATAGAGTACAAAACACTGCCAGAATTCACTACTACATCAAATGTATTCTCATGAATAAGTTAGCAAATCTAATTGAATGTTAATTTTGCTATTGAAGATAAGCAACAATTGAGTTTTTGTTGAAAAATTGATTATAAATATAAAAAGTCATACTCTTTCTATCCCTCTGAGTTTGCCTGAGGTCATTTATAATGCCTCCTTTACAATGCAGTTTTAAGCTCTTCTCTTATAATCAGCTTGGTCTGACAAGTTGAACAGCACACTTGTCATCTTCCAGAGGTTTACATAAGCAATACATTGGCGGTGGGAGGGATCCTGAACCTTTTAGGTTTTGTCTTTTTTAAAAATTAAAACTTCATTTTCCAAGAGCATCAAGGAAAACAAGCGGTCCATAGAACAGGGCAGCAGGGCCCTTCAACTGGGATATTCTGACAGATATTTAGGAACCTAAAAAAAGCTGCTGAGATTCTGCTGAGTCAATGTGGTAAGTGTGCCTTGTTGACGTCCTCTGGGACACAAAGGGGATGGGAGTAGCTCTACAGAGAGGAAACTAGGGAGATAGAACAGAGGAGGTCATGCAGGGAAATCTCCAAGGACCGATGAGCTTAGGCTGAGATTTATGTTGAATTATTGTTTATGAGTTACCAATAAAGCCAACCCCCAGATTTGGACACTTGGGGTCTGCGTACTCTGTTCAGGATGGAGCAGTATCATTACCCATTCAAAGTACAACATGCCCGTTGTAGTGACAGTCTTGTCTTGCAAGCCTCTGTGTGCAAACTTTCCATGGCAACTAGGAGTCCTGGTTTCCACTGGAAATGAAAGTAACTAGTGGGAAGGACAATTTGTATCAGCTTTCCACACAGCCTTGGCATTACCTCCAGATAATGCTGATGACAGTGCACATTTCTGTCGCAGGTACCTGCCTTTTTGAATCTGGGGCGTTATATATGACAGCTGGCCAGAATACAGAAAAACAATTGCAAGTTTTCAGTTGAAATTTCCTCTCTCTCCACACAACTCTAGAAGCTGCTTTTCTTTCTGAGCCTGTTTTGTGTACCAACTCAGCAGCCAAGCGTGGCACCCACAATGGGAGGCTTTGCTGGCTCCTTTAGAGTTCTAGCTGGCTTTATGGTTGGAAATTCCAATCTCCTTTTCAGTACTTGAAGCATCTAGTGGTAAAATGTGTATCCTTTCCAATACACATTATTATGCAATCTCACAGCAAGTGATGGGACGCTGCAGACTCAAGCCATTGCTGAATCTCCCCCTGGAGATGATGGCCATGGTTGTCCACAAAGTAAAATTTAAAGATGTTCAACAATTGGATAAGCAGCCTTTCCACTCTAGTTGACTGGTTTAAAAGAGGCTATGAGTGGCCCATTCTCTCCGAGGTTTCCTCAGGTCTGGAGTACACACCCCAAGTCCAAACTAAGCCCTAGTTTGCTGGCCTTCGAAGTGCACAAGCCACATCTGCTTGCATGGGCTGCAGCATACAGTGGGGTAAGGAGCTGTATGGGGGGGAGGAAAATGCTATGTTTTGTAGGGAGCTGAGAGTTCTGCTTACTGTCAGAGGGAAGCTGCTGTTTACTAAGAGTTTTGTTCTTGTAGCTTGTGTCAGGGGGCCTTGGCTAGATAACCCTTTTTATTCTTGGAGAAATCCAAAAAAATTCAAATAAAGAACAGTTGCAATCCTACAGAAGCTGGTAGTGGCTTAAAGTCATTAGCTGGCAGCTTGTTTGTTGGCCTATATGCAAACTGATTAGGTGACCTCAGTTCAGTTCTCAGCAGACAGATGTTCAAGTTCCAAAAATCCACCATTGCAACCGATACCCCCAACAGCAGTCTCGGCAGAGACGTCACCTGCTGAACAGGCCCAAAGACTGAGATGCCTTTTCTCACACAGAGGAAGTCATCCTAGAATATGGTAAGAAGGGACACAAAAACAAGGCTGAAAAAAGCAGCATGCACGTCTACTGTTACTGTGACTAAACAGCGAAATTCAGTCTCCAGTGCAGTGCATCTGAAACCTTTCACAGACACTTCCAGGAAGACTATAACTAGACCTAGACACAAAAAGAAGAAACATTCAGCCATATCAATAGTTCACTAGGCTGTTACATTCTGTCATGCCTCATGGAATAAGGCTTCCCCAAGTAGTTTTTTTTGGACAGGAAGGTTCGACGTTTCCAAGGTATAATGACATTACATTTATTTTAATAGAATTATTAAAGCCAGAGGAGTAGAGCCCAAACTGTGTGGTCTGTGTGTATCTTATGGGCTGCAATTCTGATGCAGGATATTTCCTTCAATTTCCTTGCTTTTGTTGGTGAAAACTGCTCTCCTGATGATTTTCTGTAGCTTCTTTAGGTGTTTAACCATTTATGACCATTAGCGTCCATTTCAGTGAGAGTGTTCCAGACCATAACGAGCACAGCCCACTTTGTATTCTGAAACTGCTTCCTTAGCTGCACTGCCCAGCATTCTGAGTACTTCTATGCTACAGTTCATGCTCTGCATTATAGAAACCCTAACGGTAAATTAAACGCTCTATAGTTGAGGATATCTGAGCCATTATCTTGGCTTTCTTGGGTTTTTTTTTTTTTGCTAAGATGACACTCTTTAACTCTCCAAGATTTTTTTTGAAAAAATTAATTTGTGCAAGAGCAAGACTCCTGCATATAAAAAGCAAAATATACTCAACTCCCATTATAACCCCATCTGGCAGACTGAAACGTTTTTTGAGCAGTATAAAAATGCAATCTGTTAACAAGGAGGAGTTTTGTAATAAGTGGTGGTTAATATATTAGTCACCAAGATAAAATAGCTTTCTTTGTCTCAGACAGAACGTTCTAACAGCTAGCTTTGTAATGACAGAGGAGCGTCTGTATCAGGAAGGAAAATAAGCTTAAAGAGATACAGTTAGACAGCCAGTCCCTCTTTCTTTAAAATGATGTGAAGTGTATTTTAAGAGGAGGCTTCTGGCCAATTAAGACACTGTTAATACAATCTTCTGTTGGTTATTTTTCCACACTATTTTGCATCATGTGAGAGATTTACAAAATCCCCATTTCACATGTTTACAGATTGAATCTTTAACATTTTGCTGCAAGTTCAGACTTCACTTTTCCCTCTGGTGCCATAAAAATTCATACCTTTGCCCACCAACTGTATCCTTTTTTTCAAATCAATGCCTGAAATACAAGAGCAGCATATTTTATTACACTGGGTTCTGCCTCCATTACACAGTTCTTGGTGTCTGCTGCGACAACTTGTTCAAATATTGTGTTATCAGATTAGCATAATCAAAGTGGAAATAGCCCATTAAATATAGGTAAAGATACAGTGGTACGATCAGATGCAACATACCTGTTTTTTCCGGCACATAAGAAGAGATCAGATAGATAGTCACCATGGCAAAGATAGATAAGAAAATGCCTTAAGGTAAAGGGAAGAAAATAGGAAACTATTTCCTACCCCAAATTTTAGTAGTATGCTCAGTGTTCTAAAATACACTCCACACATTTTTTTTCAGCACACTATACTGCCTGCCTATGACACTTATGACTGCAATTACCATGAATGTTACTTAATATTTTGTATTTCTACAGTGCCTTTCATCCCAAATCATTTCACCACTATAGACATAAAACACCCCTGAGGTGTAGCTGCCTTTGCAGAACAAAAGAACATAAGAATGGCCATACTAGGTCAGACCAATGGCCCATTTAGCCCAGTTTCCTGTCTTTCAACAGTGGCCAGTGCCAGATGTTTCAGAGAGAATAAACAAAACACGACAATTATTGAGTGATCCATTCCCTGTCCATCCCAGTCCCAGCTTCTGGCAATCAGAAGTTTAGGGACACCCAAAGCATGGGATTGCGTTCCTCCAATCCTAATATATCTTTTTTGAGAGAGGGTTACCAGAATTGCATGCAGTATTCAAAGTGTGTATGTACAATTAACTTATATAGTGGCATTATGATGTTTTCTGACTTCTTATCTATCCTTTTCCTAATGGTTCCTAATATTCTATTAGCTTTTTTGGCTGCTGCTGCACATTGAGCAGATGTTTGCAGAGGCCTATCCACGATAACTCCAAGATCTCTTTCTTGAATGGGATCAGCTAATTTAGACCTCATCGTTTTGTATGGATACTTGGGACTATGTTTTCCAATATACATTACTTTACACATTGTGACAACCAATCAGTGAGCAGCAATTGTGGGAGAATGAAAATTTCTGCTCAGGACAAATTTATGAAAAATGCAATTGGGATCTTTAATGTCCAATCAGGTCTTCAGTTTTGAATGTTTTATGCAAAAGACAGCCCTCTCTCCTACCATAGTTCTCAGTTTAGCCACCTTGGAAGAAGAAAGGTTGAGTAGCCCCTGATGAGATCTGAACACGAAGCCCCAGAGAGCTTGGAAGTTTCTAAACAAGATGCTTGCACCGCTATAATCCTGATGCTGCAAAGACTTATGCATGTGCTTCATTTCAGAGATGTGAGTAGTCCCATTGATGCAACAGTAAGCGTGTTCATAAGTCTTAGAAGGATTATGGCCTAAATCATACCTCAGAATATTTATGCATGTATCTATATGCATGCATGTGTGTTTCTCTTTTCTATACGCATAATACACGCATACACATACAGGGCTGGCACTTGCATTTAGGTGGCTTAGGCAATCGCCTAGTGCGCCAGCATTATTAGGGGGCAGCAGGTGGCTCTGGTGGACCTACCGCAGTCATGTTTGTGGAGGGTCCCTTGGTCTGTGGCTCTGGTGGAGCTGCCGCAGGCATGCCTGCGGATGGTCCGCTGGTCCCGCGCGGCTCCGGTGGACCTCACGGCTGCGGCAGCTCCACTGGAGCCACGGACCAACGGACCTTCCACAGAAATGGCTGCGGGAGCGGCGCGCGGGGCTGCAAAATGGCCATGTGCCTAGGGCGCGAGAAACCCTGGCGCCGGTCCTGTACACATAAACGCATATGTTGTAATTGTTAGGAAGAATAATATAACTAAACTAGACTGTTAAGAATTTCTGAGAATTAATGTGCTAAAAGTTATTCTGAATAAGGATCTGATCCCCAAAGCCTCGCTCAGTAATAATTAGTCCCATTATGGTCAAAGTAAGTGCAGTTGTTGCGCATTTTGTACAAAGGAATACTGGGAGTCCATGAGGTGTTTGGGCTACAAATGATTCCAAGTCTCCTCTTCTGGGCTTTACTGAAAAAGGTTGAAATTTCATCACGGGTGGTTAGAATTTCATCACAGACTTTCATTTCAGCAGGAAATTTAAAGAATCCTTTGGGTCCATTTGTAGAAAACATTATAAGGACACTTTGGAAGTGAAAAGGATCTGTTCTGAGATGGCTATAAAATGCTCTACAATTAGCTCAAGATTTGCTTCCCTGTGATTACAATCCAGACCCTCCAGGAACAATCACAGGCAAATAGAAAATCTAATGGCTAGAAAGAGCTGACAAGAGTCTAGGGTTGTGATCAACATCCAATGTATTTTGCTCTGTGAATAGTCGCAAAATCATGCTTAAGCAAAATGTCATTACTCTCGCTGACAAGTTCTACCTTTGCAGGGGGACCTGCCAAATTCTGCCCCTGAGCAAGACTGTGACTGTTCCATGGTTATAATTTTGATATCATCACAGAGAAAGTTTGGCACCTAGGAACGTGGGACTAGTTGCCTGGAAAGCCATAGTGCAGGGCCCAGCTATGTTAGTCTTGACTACTGTGAAACCACTAACATGATATAATAAAACAAAGAACGCCAGCTTGATCATGACTACAGCCTTATCTATAGACACTGCAGTAAAGTCTGCAGAGTTTGCAGATGAGGCTAGTGCACAGTTGTGTGTGAAAATTGCTCCTCCTTGTGCCAGATGGTGGAGTTGCACTCCAGGGCTATTCACTCTTGGGGAGGGGAGGGATATTGGCATCTTTACCTTCCTCAGGGGTTCCACTAGAAGAGGACAACTTTACTGTTTGTCTGGGCTCCACAGGCTCCCACTTAGGTTGACCAGATGTCCCGATGTTATATGGACTGTCCTGATATTAGGGGCTTTGTCTTATATAGGTAATTATTAATACCCCCCTAGGCCCGCCAAAATAAAGTGTCTTGATTTTTCACAGTTGCTATCTGGTCACCTTGTGCCCACTGGTGGAGCCTGTTGATTCAGCGCATCCTGAATGTCATGGCTATGCCCCTCCCTGACCAGTGCTGCCCACATATGGTGGTGTGCTGGCTGCTGGCCAGCCAGGAGTTCCAGGCATCTTTGCACAACCTGGGTGTACTTTCCACCACTGCAGGCCCATAGACTTCTAAGAGTGGAACCAGTGGATTAGCATCAGTAGATTAGCACCATTAATTCTATTGACAGTAAAATTCTTTTTCCACGCAGTTACCCTGGTCCATGAGACTAGTGTCACAAACCTATCTGATCTTGGATGCTAAGGGCCAGAAACAAGGGAGATCAATTGCAAGTATCATGCTGAACATGATGGACTGTTACTTTGCCTTGTTACTTGAACAAACCCTCGTTTGCAGGGTCGTCATTCATTTGTTGCTTTTTCTAGTTAAATTTCATACTTCAAACAGGAGATCACCAGACTGAAAGAATCTCTCTGTATAGGTTCCTGGTACCAGATAAAAGAGGATAGTGGCAAAGATCGTACTGAAATGAGGCTTGTAACCCTAGGGAGAATAAAACATTAGCCAAAGCGAGTCCACTTCTACCCACTGAAGCATTTGGAAGTTGCCTGGATGCATCCAAAGGCAGAATAAGATCTAGGATGTTTGCCAATTACAGTAAGAAGGCCCTGACAGGAGAGTGACCAGAGCACATTCGTTAGAAATCACTGTCAGAAATGGCATTCCAGCACCTACATTGTTTTCTGCTTCAGGGGCCCTAATGTGTTTCACAGCTGGGGGATTGGTGTGTTTGCTGTATCACTATATAAGTGAAGGAAGATCACAATTCTCTCTCCAGGTTGCTTTGCATGTCAACTGCACTATGAAAGAACCCTTTCCTGTGATTTCTCGGCTTGTCATTAGGTGTTTGACTTTCCAATTTCACCTGAAAAAATTGTCAAGGCTGTAAAGTCACTTTAAAAAAACAACCACCACCCCAACACCCATATGTAACGCTGCTTTATTTTACCTCATTACTGTGTTCTCTGAACCCTATTCTCCTTTGATAGTGATGGCATTGGAGGTAAACTTTAACTAGACATTAATGTAATGGTTATTGAGCTGTACACTGAGTGTCTTTGCACCCATTAACAACATAATCAACATAACACTGTTAAGCTGCCCCACAATTATAATGAATCAGTGAGACAATGATGTTCTAACTGGCAGAAGAGCACTTTCAAGACGTGATAAAAATATGTTATCAGTGAAAGGCATAATGAGGATAGATTCTATAAACACGGGGGGAGGGGGAGGCACAGTTAGCTTGTGGAGAGAACACAACCTATTTCCATGACACTGTGTAGGCTCAGATGACATAATTGGGTGCATATGTAGAGCTATGCTACATCTGGATGGGAAATTATTCTTTCTGCACATCTGGAAATCAAGTCCAGGCTTGGATATTTTGTACTATCTTCTTTATTGCCTCTATCTTAACCCTTAGGATACTGATGTGTCCTGGAGGCATATTGACACCATAGGGACTGGCCAGTGCCTTGGTTTGGGTGGTGGTGGTAACTACATTAGTTTAGGGAAGAAGGAGTATCTGTGGCTAAGGGTCAGAACAGGCCAGCTTAAGATTCCAAGATGGAGCCACTCCCATCCACTCTCCACTCCCACTGTCAGCAACCTCCCATTCCTGCATGGTCCAACCTCCCCATACTGTGGGTCTTGCCCTCTGCAAAATATCTGCAGTTTACAGAGGTGGCAGTTACCAGGGGTTGGAGCTTCCTGACACATAGTCAAAGCAGCTTTGTGCTGGAGGGAGAAGAAGGTGGCTCTTTGCCTGCTGAGATGGGACAGGTGAGCAAAATATGATGGAGGTGGAAGGGAGAAGGAGCAGAGGGGAGGGGAGGATAATTCCAGGGGTAGGCCGAGGATGGAGGAGAGAGAAGGGAGGTAAACTAATCAGACCTCACTCCCTCCCATTATAGCCACATGGCTGATTATAATCATCTTTAGGGACCTAAGGGTTAAAGTGCAGTTCCAGGAAATCAGTCCCCAGGCATTCAAGGGAATTGGATTTGTTTGGAAGCATTAACCTGAGGAATTGCTCCATCTACACTTGTTTTGATTTGAATGGATGATCTTAGAGATTGACTTTTCGAGACGTCTGTGTTGAAGTGGATGTTTTCTGGATACATGGTGCATTCCTTCGACTTGCCTTATGTAAAGAGGCATCTTCTAGGATTTCACCTAATCTGAGATGTTGTAACTGAGATTCACCATCAGCAGCAATAGTTTGTAACTACCCTTTCCCTAGAAAGCCCTGAAGGAAAAAACATTCAGACTGAAGGGCAAGGAGGTCCTTTATCAGAGGGGACTGCATTCCAGGGCTGACCATATTCTGACTGAAGGGCAAACTTGACCTCCAGTTATATCTATGCACTCCCCTTGGCTTCAGTGTGGTTTCACTGGTATTAACCATGGATTGAACCCTGTAACTACCAAAAGATAGTGGCTATTTTCCACCCCACCACATTAACAAGTAATACAGACATTGAAATACATGGGTATTTCATTTCCCAGATTCCTGTGGGTACCACAGGGTGGCAGCTAGGGATCTCTCTATATTCTTATTCTGGTGCTTACCTCTCTACTACCTGAGTGCCTCCCAAGAGTACATCAGTAAATTGAGTAATAAATAGAGAGGAAAGGGCAGAGCTGGGAATCAGGAGAGCTGTTCTTTTTGTTCCAGGCTCAGCCATGGGCTCCCTCTGTGACAGTGTGGAAGCCACTTTAATCTCTTTGCACTTCAATTTCCCCATCTACAAAATGAAGATACTGCTACTTGCTGTGCAGGTATTTTGTATGAGGCTGGATGCTTTTACAACAAAGCACGTTTTGATCCTTTCATGGAAGGCACTGTGTAAGCACAAAGTATTAATTGCCAGACAGTGTAAATATCAGCCCTCTGTGGTTGAGCCAAACATTTCTGAATGACAACAGGATAACACACAGCAGCCAAGAATCCTGTGGCACCTTATAGATCCAGACTAACATGGCTACCCCTCTGATACTTGACACAGCAGCCAGACATTCAGGAGTGACAAAATGAAATTAGGGGTTAGAAGGATATTTTCAATCCTAAAAGAGTATGTCAGCCAATCAGTGACTGATATCCCATGCTGTAGGAGATGCAATCATTCTTCATTCATTTGGAAGTGGCTGGGAGCCCTTTTCTTCTCCTGGAGACAAAGGTGCTCACTAGTGTCAAATTTCTCTATATAAATTCTTCTATAAACATTCTTCTGTGTTGTGGCCCTGGAAGAGGAGTTGGAGGGTAGCACACAAGGAAACAGCCAGGGCTCGAAACACCGTACAGTTCTGGTGTCTGAGAATTTGAGGACAGAGGGAAAGAAGCTCTTAATGAGATGATATTCTCTGATCCACATATATGTCAGTTCTTGTAATGCTTCTGTCCATCTTCCAGCTAATCTCATTTGGTTGCTGCTACTACCTGCTCACCCTGCATGTCTCTGCCTATGCTGCCATGACTGTTTAATGATGGGAATGGGCTTCCAGAACTCTAAGTCTAATATTTATATTAATATGTTCTCAGTTCCCCTCCCATCTGACAATTCTACTGCTGTCCTCACTCCCTTTCCCCTTGCAGTTCATATTTAGCCCTATTAGTTCCATGACAAAAGTCCTGAATCTGACTGAGATTAGAATCATAGAATATCAGGGTTGGAAGGGACCTCAGGAGCTCATCTAGTCCAACCTCCTGCTCAAAGCAGGACCAATCCTCAACTAAATCAGCCCTGCCAGGGCTTTGTCAAGCCTGACCTTAAAAAACTCTAAGGAAGGAAATTCCATCACCTCCCTAGGTAACCCATTCCAGTGCTTCACCACCCTCCTGGTGAAAAAGTTTTTCCTAATAGCCAACCTAAACCTCCCCCACTGCAACTTGAGACCATTGCTCCTTGTTCTGTTACCTGGTACCACTGAGAACAGTCTAGATCCATCCTCTTCGGAACCCCCTTTCAGGTGATTGAAAGCAGCTTTCAAATCCCTCCTCATTCTTCTCTTCTGCAGACTAAACAATCCCAGTTCCCTCAGCCTCTCCTCA
>NC_133776.1:12202262-12335205 GCF_003597395.2 Chelonoidis abingdonii
AAGAATACTGTGGGAGACCGTATCAAAAGCTTTGCTAAAATCAAGGAATAATATAGTCCAATATATCATCTAAAAAACAGGACCATGGCATATGTGTCTAAATATTGGGGATATTTTGCCTTTCTAGCACTTATTTTCCATCTGGCACAGCTCTAGTTGCATCCCTTTGAAGTTACATGTATAGCAGACAAGGGCCAAATTACAAGTGGGGTACTGAGTACAGCTGAGTTTAGTGGGAGTTTTGGGTGTGCAAGGAATGCAGGATTAGAGCCTAGGTGGTAAAAAGGGATGCTACAAATAGGTGGTAATTAATAGTTGAGAAACAGTCTGGAATGATTTTTTATCATTATCAGAGGCCTCTTTCTAGAAATACCTCTCAGTGAAACAAAGCTCTTTCCCTGACAGGCATCTTCCTTTTCTTTTTAACAAGCAGAAAACATACTGCTATGGATGGAAAATATGGAACAAAGGATGTGACAACTATTTTCATATTCACAGGCTCAGAAAACCAGCTACATTGCAAAACTTCAAGAAACTCCAGCTGCCAAAGTACATGTACAAGCAAGCATGTAATTCACAGTGTGTTGTGGGAAAGGCCATGTTTTGGGTTCTCTTCACTGCGTACACAAGGGGAGAAGATCGTGGGAGTGCTTTCCTCCCATGCACTCCTGCACTGAGACCCTTAGGAAAGGGAGGTCCTCAGCAAAGGGGGTGCAGCTGTATGGGACCATTGTTCCTTCTCTTCCACACCTACTGGCAGCCTGGGACTGGCTCTTGGGGAGCATATGCTGCATCTTTCCAAAGGATGCATTATTAATTATTATTATTATTTATTTGTAAGGCCCCCCATGATAGAGCAGGACCCCATTGTGCTAGTCCCTGTACAAACATAATAAAGCAGTTGTTATTCCCAGTTGCATTTTCCCACTGTATACAGGGGCATTCTTTGCCTGTGCCATCACAGAATCATAGAAGTATAGTATTGGAAGGGACCTCAACAGGTCATCTAGACAAGACCCCTGCACTCAAGGCACTAAGTAATAACTAGACCATCCTTGACAGATGTTTGTCTAACCTGCTCTTAAAAACCTCCAATCACGGAGATTCCACAACCTCCTAAGCAATTTATTCCAGTGCTTAACCACCCTGACAGTTAGGAAGTTTTTCCTAATGTCCAGCCTAAACTTTCCTTGCTGCAATTTAAGTCTATTGTTTCTTGTCCTGGCCTCAGAGGTTAAGGAGAACAAATTTTCACCCTCCTCCTTGTAACAAACTTTGATATACTTGAAAACTGTGATCATGTCCCTCCCCCCGAGTCTTCTCTTTTCCAGACTAAACAAGTCCATTTTTTAAAATCTTTTCCCATAGGTCATGTTTTCTAGACCTTTAATCATTTTTGTTGCTCTTCTCTGGACTCTCTCCAGTATGTCCCCATGTGCCTGAAATGTGGTGCCCGGAACTGGACACAATACTGCAGTTGAGGTGTTATCAGCAAGGTGTAAAGTCTTGGATCTTGCAAGCAGAAGGTCTCCAACCACCCGCACCAGTACAGTGCATCCTTACTAATGTGGAAATGACTACTAAAGCCACACTCGAGTCCTAGGAATGTATCAATATATCTTTGTTTATAGCTCTTATTTCTATCATTCTGTTATTTGTTTTTTCTCCCACTATCTGCTATTTGACTATCAAACAACTACTGTTATGGGCCAGACTCCACCAAACTCAATCAAGGTAGGTGGTAACTTACTCTGTGAGTAGATCCATTGTAAATCAGTAGGACGACTTTCTGAGTAAGTTACTAATAAACATAAAGTTGGCAGAATCTGGTCCTATCTAATTTGTGCTTGACATTTATCGTGTTACCTTTGAAATCAATGAACATTTTAAATACTAAGAGAAAAAGTTAAATACTAAAAGTTCATTGTACACAGTGGACCAGTTCCTTAGCTGACATAAATTGACGTAGCCTCATTAACCTCAGTGGAGCTTTGTCCATTCATTCTAGATGAGAATCTGTTCCCGTGTCTAGTACAATTTATCCTGCACAGAATTTAATCTAATAGCCTAAACAGACTAATACTCTCAGGGTGAAAATCACTGCTTACAGCTGTGTATTTTAGTCAGAGTCTCTGCACTCACACCAGCTTCCTTAAGTGTTTTCTATGAAGATGTGAACTCCATACAACCCAATTAAAGGAGTGCCCTTAATAATTTATCAGGCAATTAAAGTCATCACCACTCTTTTATTCCAGAGAGCTCTACCAGCAATATGTAGTCAGTTAAAACAGTACCAATATAAGAAGAGTGATGCAATATATCAACAATAATGAAGGTTTTACGGCAATGAAGGTGGTTTGTCAAGAGTGGAGTACACAATCGAATTAGCGGAGGTTAAATCTTAATGACTGGAAATACCACTTTTCTTGTGGGAGTGGGAGAAATATAAGCGAGAGAAATCTCAGTTACATATCACAGGAAAAAAATCCTACATATAAATTAAAGATGGAAAAGATCTATGAGTGTCCCTACCCAATATTAAGAAACTTCAGAAAGTAGTAAGTAGCTAAAAAAAAAAAAAGGACTATATTGGAAGTTGCATTTCAACCTTAACTTTGGAGACTGCTCTTACTATAACACCACCACCACTTTCATTTATATCCTGCCAAGTGATCTGCAAAAATAAAATAAATAAGGAACAAAGATTCCTGATGGTCTAGGTGTCAAATTCCCATGGATCTTCAATGGGATCTGGACACCTAACCCCCCTAGATAATCCCTTTTGATAATCCCAGCCATCATTGTAAAAATGGCAGCACCTGGACCAGAGTTTGAATTGGTGTTGCCACCAATTCTGGTGGGAATTTTTAAAAAGATCAACAGGTAGACAAAATAAAGGCGTGTTCTTTGTAAAATGTCGATCAAGAAAGAATGCTGGGTTGGTGTGTTGTGGGTTGCAGATTACCTTAACTTTCCATTGTTAGATCACTTCTGGAAAAAGACTTGGGGTCAAAACATACTCATCATCAAGACTAACTCTATTGTCACCCAGAATTTTTGAGAACCCTTTTGTTCCTTCTGTAGAATCAATGAAATGTAATGCAACTTTACATATGGAAAAGGTAGGGTTAGAAATGACAATAATATAAAAATAAATAGCTCTACATATAGAATGGTGATCTATGTCCGTCTGGGACTTTATCCAGACCCTTCAGAAGTGTTCACAAACACATTTAAATCGATGTGTTGCAAACAGTCATCATGATTACTGCGCTCTGACCAATATTCCAGCTGGGTGTCACAATTTCTCATGGTAGATTCCATTGTGTGCTAGAGCACGTCACATTTCAGTAGAGAGCTGCCACAATAAGGCTCAATAGGAGACTCCCTCACAGTCTCTTTTGTGGTAAGAAGAGGGATGCTGGAACTCTCCATGGGCCACTTCTGGTGACCTTAGAATCCTTTTTAAGAGACTTCCTCTCCTGATGTCTCACGAGAATCTTGGAACAACTCAAGTACTGACTGACTGGACCGGATCCACCCCAGGTTCTACACCAAGCATAGGACATGCTGAGACTCACCTTTGGGATTTGCCTTGATTTAAGGAACCATTCCAGAACCCCACCAGGCTATCCAGACTTGTCTACAGGAAGTACTTACAGTGATCTGAAAAAAGTGGGGGTGGGGTCTGTCATTATCCACATATTTGCTCACCTCCTTGAACAGCAATTAATTCTGTCTCTCAGCTCCCACATTCATCTGTCCCCCAAATCCTGCCATCACTTCTGGCCCCACATCTTGCTGCCCCCTGGGCTCCTTATCAATTCTTCTCCCTCCAACCTCCTTCCCATATGAGTTCTCTCTCTTCCACACCGCAGTCTCATCTCTACTCTTCCTGCAGCTCCTGGGGTTCTTTACCCCCTTCTCCCAGGCCTGTGGGGGTCCCTTTCTGCCCCTTCCTAGGTGGGTGTTGCAAGGAGGAAGAGGAGAAGAGAGGAAGAGCAGAGAAGTCGTCCTGTTGCCCACAGGAGGGGAGAGGGAATGAGGAAATGGAACTCTGCTGAAGTGCCATGCTCTTTCTGGCTCCTTATTCCCGCCTGTGAGAATAGCGTCCCTCAATGACCAGCCTGCTTTTTAGAAATGTTATTTCTGATGTCTGTGGCCCATCGCACTTTAAGCACTGTTTACAGACCATCATTTGCTTGTCCCCACTTTAAAGTATACTTTGTTATCAATGCCCATTCTGCCTGGGCTAGGGATATGTCAACATTGAAACTAGGCACCTGTGGCTGGCCCGTGCCAGCCAACTCAGACTTACAGGCCTTAGGCTGTGGAGATGTTTCATTGCAGTGTAGACTTCCAGGCTTTTGCTGAAGCCCTGACAACAGCCCATGCCCAGAAGTCTACATTGCAGTATAACAGCCCTGCAGCCCAAGTCCTGCAAGCCTGAGTCAGCTGGCATGGGCCAGCCATGGATTTTTCATTGCAACGTAGACATACCCTCAGAGCCTTCAACTATGGTAAATGCTGACACCTACATCTCTGGCTGAGCCTATAATGGTAGGGTCCTGGTGAAGAAACTCTGCATGGCACCAGAAGAACCTAGCAAACAATATTGGATTGGGCCAGGAACTGGTGCTTAGGAAACAGCGGTTCTATCTTGGCTCTGACACTTGTGGGCAACTCAGTTCACTTCTATTTCTTCTCATACCCTTTGTCTGCTTTGTTTAGTTAGATTGCAAGCTCTCTGGAGCAGGGACAGTCTCTTTGCACATCTTTGTGTGATGCCTAGCAGAACTACTGTAATGCAAACCACAATAGCAGCACAAGTGGATAAAGGTTTGCAGGTGAAATATTAAACAAAATGGAACGGACTGTATTGAATGGAACAGTGTAATTGGACACATGGAGCCAGATTCTCCCCCTCACTTGCACTAGCCTAACTCTGCTGATTTACACTGGCATGAGAGGAGAATTGGGCTCAGACTGCTATATGTTGCCACCATTCCTCTTGCAGAACTTGTAGGAAATCAATCAGAGTTTGGTGTCCTCATCAAACTTCGGAGAAGTTCTCAGCAGAATCTAAGTCCAAACCTAGAACCTGATGAGGTCCATATCTAGTAAAAATCAGTGTCAGGATACATAGCCAAACTGAGTCAGTGAGAATTTCAGTGTCATGTGTGAGAAGATAGTTTGGTGTTTTTTTTGGACTGCTATTGTCTGAATCCTCCCCATGTCATATAATTTATGTTAATTGAATGCTGATGGAATCCAGCAAAACATATTGATGGGAGATGTATCTGAGATACTGTTATTAATTCATCATTCAGTAACTAGTGCATGAAATGCATTCCTCTGCATAGATATAGGACACTTCATTTTCAGTATTACTGAGATGTCTCGCTCCCTCTCATCCAGAGAAAGAACTCATCATTCCGCTACTTGTAAAAAAAATAAAATTAATTTGAGACAGACTGGCTGAACTGCATTAGTAGAGTTGTATTTATTTATACACTTTCAGATTTATATGATGTGCCTATCTCCATTCTCCAGGCACACGGGCAATAAAACATTGATTTAAAAACATACATCATAACAATAATCTAATGTAAAACATGGACTGCTTCATATCCAACCCACTGCCTCAGCCTCAGCCTCAGCGGTGAATACATGGACCTGGCAACTTTGATTCACAGAATCACAGGACTGGAAGGGACCTCGAGAATCCAGTCCCCTGCACTCATGGCAGGACTATCACTATTTAGACAAGGGGTGGGCAAACTTTTTGGCCTGAGGGCTGCATCTGGATATGGAAATTGTATGGTGGGCTATGAATGCCCGGTGGGGCAGGGAGACTCTATGGGGTATAGCATGGGAAGCTCTATAAGGGATGTTACCGAGGTGGGGGAAGGAGGAACTCGTGGGGTGTGTCTGGGGATGCTCTACAGGGGCAATACTGGGGACTCCTAAGGGCCCTGCCAGCGGTGACACCAAGGCAGCTGTACCAGGCACCACCATGGGCGCAAGACCCCTGGCTGGGATGGGTGTGGTCCCTGGGCGGGTTCGATGCTCTCAAGGGTGGAGTTGTAGGAGACCGGGAGGGGACTGGGTGCGCTGCTGCATGGAGGTGGAGACTGCTACATAGGGGTGGGGTTCTGATCCCGGAAACAGTGCGGTGAAGTCATGCCTTCACAGCATGGCTCTGCGTGTGCCGGAAGATGGTGGAATTGTGAGTCAGGAGCTGGGGAGTGCCAGATGGGCAGGGCGGGACAAGCCTCCAACCCTGCTCCCCAGTGAGAGCTCGAGGGCTGGATAAAAATGTCTGACATGCCAGAAGCAGGCCATGGGACGTAGTTTGCCCACCCCTGATCTAAACCATCCCTGACCATGATGGTGATTCCACAACCTCCCTTGACAATTTATTCCAGTGCTTAAGCACCCTGACAGTTAGGAAGTTTTTCCTAATGTTCAACCTAAACCTCCCTTGCTGCCATTTAAGCCCATTGCTTCTTGTCCTACCCTGAGTGGTTATGAAACAATTTTTCTCCTTCCTGCTTGTAACAAGCTTTTATGTCCTTGAAAACTGTTATCATGTCCCCTTAGTCTTCTCTTTTCTAGACTAAACAAACACAATTTTTTCAATCTTCCCTCATAGGTCATGTTTTCTAGACCTTTAATCATTTTTGTTGTTCTTCTCGGACTTTCTCCAATTTGTCCACATCTTTCCTGAAATGTGACACCTGGAACTGGACACAATACTCCAGCTGACGCCTAATCAGCACAGAGTAGAGCGGAAGAATTACTTCTCCTGTCTTGCTTATAACACTCTTGCTAATACACCCTAGAACGATGTTTGCTTTTTTTGCAACAGTGTTACACTGTTGACTCATATTTAGCTTGTGGTTCACTATGACCCCCGGATGCCTTTTCGCAGTGCTCCTTCCTAGGCAGTCAGCTCCCATTTTGTATGTGTGCAACTGATTGTTCCTTCCTAAGCGGAGTAGTTTACATTTGTCCTTATTGAATTTCATCCTATTTACTTTAGACCATTTCTCCAGTTTGTCCAAATCATTTTGAATTATAATCCTATCCTCCAAAGTACTTGCAACCTCTCCCAGCTTGGTATCATCCACAAACTTTATAAGTGTACTCTCTATGCTTTTATCTAAATCATTAATGAAGATATTGAACAGAACCAGACCCAGAACTGATACCTGTGGGCCCCCAGTTGCCTGTAAGATTAGCAGACTCAGGCTCTATTAGTCTAAGTAGGGTGGGGAGTGAATTCCAGATGGAAGATTCTCTGCTCTGTTTTAATTGAGGGACTACCTACCTGGATATCCCAGATGATGTCTACAGCCACAATAAAGCACAGAAAGAGATAAGTGATTGCTAGATACCCAAGATCCAAACTGTAAAAGGCTTCATGGGACAAAACCAACATCTTAAACTGCACCCAAAACAAACTTTATGAAACAGTGCTATGGGCCAGATTCTGATACTCTTTGGCCTAGACTATGCTATGTTGGCTAGGAGTGTGAGAAAATTACCTCCCCAGTGCAGATGCAACTGTGCTGACAGAAGAGTGCTTCTGTGGTCATAGCGAACCTCACAGTGTCTACGCTAGGGGGCTCTGCAACCATCACAATACTTGTGAAGGCTCTGTAGAATAGACAAGCCCTTGTTAATGTTGCATATCACCTTACTCCACAAATAGTCCCGAGGGAGTCAATGGGACTATTTGTAGAGAATAATGCTACTTGACACAAGTAAGGATATTGGGATATGACCCTAAAAGTCTAACTTGGAGCCTACTGAAGTCAATGAGAGTCTTCCTGTTGATTTCAATGTGGTTTGGATCAGGCCCTAAATAAGTAGCCAGATCTAGTCTGCTCTTCTTGAAATTCTAAGCCATCCTGGATAGTTGAGGACAAAGGATAAAGTTAAAGGGACTGATTTTTCCATGGTGGTGACCACCTGTAGCTCTCAGAGTGTTCTGCTTGAGATAAGGGTGCTGAACACTTCTGGCAGTGTACAGTGTCCCATTAGATTATTTGGCTGGAAAGTATTCTGATTAGAAGAGCCCTGGAACCTAACTGGTTCCATTAATCTGAGGCTAACCCAGAAAGAGTTGCCATATCCTAATACTGAATGAGGAGCTTTATTAGAATAAGGAAAACGATATTATCCCTAAAACTGCTTTCTTTGCCTGCCACTGCTAGAGGTTCAGTCTAGAATCTTCCCCAGCCCCGGCTTTACTTCCTGCTACTGATAAGTAGAATAAGTATACATGTCCTCACACAGCACTACTGGGGGTCCTTACTTCAAATAAGAGAAGGTGATGAGCTAACCCCATAGAGGATATGACTGTAATATTCTAGTTGAATCCTGCAAAAAAGGTCAGGTGCAGCCTTTAAGTGGCTTTCCCCTTTAAGTTTAATGAATTGATATATATTAGATTTTTTGGTTTGTTTCTTTAATAGGATTTGAATCAAAGCTAATTTTGTACTGGTTCACCCCTAACAGTTAGGCTATGTTTACAGCGGCACAGCCACTCTTTGCCGGCAGGAGAGAGTTCTGTTGTCGGCATAAATAAACCACTCATAATGAGCAGCAGTAGTTATGCCAGCAGGAGAGCATCTCCCACTAACATAGCACTGTCCACACCAGCACTTCTGTTGATGAAACTTGTGTGGGTCAGGGGGGTGTTTTTGACAAATTTTTTATCAATAAAAGTGCTAGTGTAGACATAGCTTCAGACAAAGTGGCTCAAATTGGCTGTTTCTGTTTTCTCTTCTGGTTTACAAGTCTTACCATTTCAGAAGTCCCAAGCAGGCTGTCTGGTTGACACCCCATTCTGCTAATGAATGAGAAAATTCACATGTATGCTTTTGTTATTGCTTTCAGCCCTAGGGAGCAGGCTCATACACAAAAGAGAAACCTAATGATAGGCAATTACAAGTCTGGGGCTTGTGTACACTTATATATGCCATAGTGCTTCAGTTAGAGTGACCAGACAGCAAGTGTGAAAAATCAGGACGGGGTTGGGGGGTAATAGAAGCCTATATAAGAAAAAGTCTAAATATCGGGACTGTCCCTATAAAATCGGGTTATCTGATCACCCTAGCTTCAAGGTAGATACTTCTCTCCTCAGCACAGGTAATCTACCTCCCTGAAAAAACAACGAGGCATCCTTGTAGCACCTTAGAGACTAACAAATGTTTTTAGACATAAGCTTTCGTGAGCTAGAACCCACTTCATCAGATGCATGGAGCGAAAAATACAGTAGGCAGGTATAAATATACAGCACATGAAAAGATGGGAGTTGAGAGGCAGTATACCAGTATAATGACATCAGTTCGGAGTGTGATTTTTTTTTTAACCAAATAATTATCAGTACAACTCCTAGAGAGTGGACACAATTATAACAGTATAAAAATAACTCATTTTGGGATAGCTTATCCCCCTTCCCACATGGCAATAACTATACCAGTAAAAAAGCACCTTTGTACAGGGCCAGTGCTTCCATTAGGCGACCCTAGGTGGTCGCCTAGGGCTCCAGGATTCGGGGGACGGCATTTTATGCACTCCCACAGGGCGCACGGGAGCTTCTGGTTCAGCTCCTGTCGCGCCACCGAAAAAGGATCTTCTGCCGATGTGCCGCGGGAAACAGCGGCAGGCAATTGAGCAGCTCAATGACTACCGCTGTCACCTGCGGCATTTCGGCGGCGGGTCCTTCTTCGGCGGCGCGATGGGAGTGGAACCGGAAGCTCCTGTGCGTCCCATGGGGAGCGCACAAAATGCCGCCCCCCGAATTCTGCCTGAGGCGCCAGAAACCCTGACGCCGCTCCTGCCTTTATACCACTATAACTGCATTCACTTTAGGCAGGGGCTGGGGCATCCTGCTTTAACTGTATTGATTAAAACAGCCTGGTGTGTAGGTAAGGCCCTACAGTGGTGAAAAGCAAGACAAACTCCATTGAAGGTAATGGGCCAATGTCTGCCCTCATTAAAACTGGTGTAAATCTGCAATAATTCCACTAGCCTTAATCGAGTTCTGTGAATGAAGGTGGAATTTGACCTAATGCTTGCATATACTAGATCAGTGGTTTCCAAACTTAGTTTGCAGCTTGTTCAGGGTAAGACCTGGCGGGCCGTGAGACGCTTTGGGCTTGGCTACTCTGGAGACTTGCAGTGCTGGTGGTGGCTTTACAGCGCTGCAACTCACTCACCGTCCACCGGTCCGCACTTGCAAGGCACATACAGCCGCTGTATCTCGCTGGCTTACAGCAGCTATT
This sequence comes from Chelonoidis abingdonii, assembly GCF_003597395.2. Classification (NCBI taxonomy): domain Eukaryota; kingdom Metazoa; phylum Chordata; order Testudines; family Testudinidae; genus Chelonoidis; species Chelonoidis abingdonii. The sequence goes on from NC_133776.1 coordinate 12,212,561, forward strand.
TGTACTGCCACCTTCAGCCTGGGGAATAACGACTGCAGCGCTGGTGATGCAGTGCTGCTCCATCAGTGTTAAGCCACCAAAAGCGCTGTATTGGCCTCCAGAGGTATTCGGAGGTATCCCAGAATGCTTGTTCAGCCACTCTCATCAGTTCGCACTCTGCTGCCCTGGCCTCAGGTGACCCACCCTTTAAATGCCTCGGGAATTTTAAAAATCCCCTTCCTCTTTCCTCAGCCAGGTGTGGAGTGCAATCAGTGAATCTTTCCAGGTGACCATGCCTCCACGTGCCAAACAAGCCCCAGCATGGAGCAACGGTGAGTTGCTGGACCTCATCAGTGTTTGGGGTGAGGAAGCTGTGCAATCCCAGCTGCGCTCCAGCCGTAGGAATTATGATACCTTTGGGCAGGTATCAAAGGCCATTCTGGAAAGGGGCCATGACCGGGACGTGCTGCAGTGCAGGGTTAAACTGAAGGAGCTGTGGAGTGCCTATTGCAAAGCCCGCGAGGGAAACCGCCGCTCTGGCGCTGCCCCCACGACCTGCCATTTTTACAAAGAGCTGGATGTGATACTTGGGGGTGACCCCACCGCCAATCCGAGGACCACGATGGACACTTCGGTGGGGGGGGAGGATGAGGAGAGTGGTGGAGGAGGAGGAAACTGAGAGTGAGGGTACTGGGGTTGGGGGACACACCCCAGAGTCCCTGGAGACATGCAGCCAGGAGCTCTTCTCAAGCCAGGAGGAAGGTAGCCTGTCACAGCAGCCAGTACTTGGTAGAGGACAAACAGAGGAACGGGTTTCCGGTAAGCGGCTTTTATTTTCAGGATGGAAATTTTTCAGGAGAGGAGGGAGGGTTCTGCATGTATGCATGCATGCCTAGATGTGGAATAGTGCATTGATGTGGTCTATCACGTCGCGGTAATCGGCCTTGGTAATCTCTTCAAAAGTTTCAGCCAGAGTGGGGGCAATGCGCTTGCGCAAGTTTATTGGGAGAGCCACCGTGGTCCTTGTCCCAGTCAGGCTAATGCATCCATGCCACTGTGCCGCAAGGGCTGGGGGGACCATTGCTGCACACAGGCAAGCTGCATAGGGGCCAGGGCGGAATCCGCATTGCTGTAGAAGACCCTCCCGCTCTTCCCAGGTGACCCGCAGCAGCGAGATATCTTCCAGGATCAACTCCTGTGGAAAATGTTGGGAGAATGTTCAGTGTCGGTGCCCCCTGCAGCTGTTTGCTCTCCCCAACGCACAGAAACCCCAGTATAGCCCTGAAGCAATCATTCCCCCTTCCCAGGTGACCTGCAGCAGTGAGTTATCTTCCAGGATCAACTCCTGTGGAAAATGTTGGGAGACTGTTCACTGCAGGTGCCCCCTGCAGCTGTTTGGTCTCCCCAACGCATGGAAACCCCAGTACAGCCCTGAAGCAATCAGTCCCCCTCACTAACCATTTCGGGGCTCCTATGGGTTATGTGCGCTCTCTTTGATATGGGAAAATTATGCTATTGTGAAGACTGTAAACTCCTTCACTGTGTGGGAATAACTGTCTGAGATATAAACAATGCTGCCTCTGTTAAGTGTTGCCTTTTTTGCCTTTCCACAAGCAACCTTGAGTTCTCGACTGCCCCTGTTATCAACAGCTCAAAGACTCCAAAACCTCCGGAAGAAGCCGCGAAAAAGCAAAGAAGACCTGCTGCAAGCAGTTATGGATCACTTTGCCACAGAGAATCCAAAAGTGCAAGACTGGAGGGAAAGAGAAAGCAGGATCCGCCAGAAAAACACAGCGGCCAGGAAGAAAAGCACAAAGCATCTGATAAGCATCCTGGCGGCAAGCGGACTCTATCCCGACGCTCGTAGCCATGCAGGCAGAGCACTACTGCACTGCCCCCGCCCTCCCGTCCCAAAGCTCTTTCCCTTGTGTCCCAATGTCAGCTCCAAACCCCCTTCCCCAGCATCCAGGTTCTTACCACCACCAGCTGCCTCCAACAGCTGTACTTTCACCAACCAGCACTGAGAACTACGACCCTCACCCTTTGCACTCAACCCCCATCACTATGCAGTATAGGCATCCCGAAGTGCAGCAGTCATTGCACAGCACTCCAGACAGGACATATTCCAACCTGTGACTGTACAGTTCCCCACCACACCCCCCTGCCCTTTTAGGTTCCCAAAATGTTGTGTGTCTGTCAAGAAAGTTATTTTCTTTCCAATAAATGAATTCTTGGCTTTTCACTTTGAAAGTGAAAGATACCTACTAACATTGTAACCACTGCATTTCACTCCTGTGCAAGGCACCAAACATTACTGTTGGTTTTCAGCCTCAAATTCCTCCCTCAAGGCATCCCTAATCCTTGAAGCCCTGTGCTGGGCCTCTCTAGTAGCCCTGCTCTCTGGGTGCAAATTCAGCCTCCAGGCATTGAACCTCGGAGGTCCATGCCTGACTGAATCTTTCACCCTTCCCTTCACAATATTATGGAGGGTACAGCACGCAGATATTAACCGCGGGGATGTTGCTGTTCCCCCAAGTCTAGCTTCCCATACAGAGAGATCCCAGCTCCCCTTTAAACGGCCAAAGCACATTCCACAGTCATTCGGCACCGGCTCAGTCTGTAGTTGAACCGGTCCTTGCTCCTGTCAAGCTCCCTGTATACTGGTTTCATGAGCCAAGGCATTAACGGGTAAGCGGGGTCTCCAAGGATCACAATGGGCATTTCGAAACGTCCCCTACTGTGATCTTCCGGTCTGGGAAAAAAGTCCCTGTCTGCAGCTTCTGAACAGGCCAGTGTTTCGAAAGATGCGTGCATCATGCACTTTCCAGGCCAGCCTGTGTTAATGTCAATGAAAACGCCCACGGTGATCCACAAGCTCCTGGGAGAACCATAGAGAAATTACTCCTTCCCGATTAACGTACTCGGATGCTAGGTGGGGTGGTGCCAGAATAGGAATATGCGTTCCATCTATCGCCCCTCCACAGTTAGGGAAACCATTTGTGCAAAGCCATCCACAATGTCCTGCACATTCCCCAGAGTCACGGTTCTTCTTAGCAGGATGTGATAATGGCCCTGCGAAACTTGCATCAACATTGATTCCAACGGTCAACTTTCCACTCCAAAAACTGGTTCCCGACGGATTCAGAAGGTGTCTGGAGTTGCCCAGCTTATCCAGATTGCAATAGCCACCCACTTCTCCACTGTCAGGGCAACTCTCAATCTTTGTGTCCTTGCGCCGCAGGGTAGGGTTGAGCTCAGCACACAGTCCCATGAAAGTGGCTTTCTCTATCCGAAAGTTCTGCAGCCACTGCTCGTCATCCCAGATTCTGCATGAGGATTGTGATCCCACCACTCAGTGCTTGTTTCCCAGCCCCAAAAGCGGCGTCCATGGTGACTGAGCATTTCCGTGGAATGCCAGAAGCCAATTTAGTGTCATACACGGCCAGGCGACTCGCTATCATCGTCAGACTCCTTATCACTTGTATCTTAAGGAACAGCTCAACTGCCAAACGGATGTGCTTGGTGACGGCCGTTCCTTAGGCAATAGGCAACATAGGGCAGCTGCGTAGGCGCACCTGAAAATTTGGTCGCACCACTGGTCTTAGCGTCCATTCCACCCTGCTTTTCCTATCCCTGTTCTGACCCTTCCTGCAGGCTCCACAGATGGCTGCTTGCAGCCTGGTGAGTCTTCCTGGGAGGGAATCTAGTAGTTAAAAAGTGAAAAAAAAGCCTCCAGCCTGCCAGACCTATTAGCACACACATTGAAACTGTTAAAGAGCCATTCAAGGGGTAATGAAGCCATATTAACAGGCATTTGCCAACCCCCAGGATATATACTGACAAGTTTCAGAGTGGTAGTCCTGTTAGTCTGTATCAGCAAAAAACAAGGAGGAGTCCTTGTGGCACCTTAGAGACTACAAATATTGGGCATAAGCTTTCATGGAGGCTATAACCCACTTTCATCAGATGTCCACGAAAAGCTTATTATGCCCAAATAAATTTTTATATACTGTTGAGTTTCTGACTTTACTGACAAAAACAGTTGTGCATTAATGTAATATTTACACAGAACATGTCGATCTACAGGACCTTAGTTTTAAAATTTGCTTTAAAAATATTTCAATTAGTGAGCTGGTGAAGATTATAAAATCACATCTCTAAAAAAATGCTTGCAAATAAGAACTTTTTTAGATGCACAATCATCTTTAGCCTAAAATGTTTGGATCTTACAGATATATAGTTTTTTAATAATCCTTCAGAAAGACCTCCTTATCTAAAATACACATTTTAATTACTATAGTTTAAAAAAAAAAAGTGCTTCCAAGTCTTCCTGGCCTTTCTGTCCATCCTTCACCATCCTGTCCCCCCACCGTCACCGACTGACGAGAGCCCTTAAAGGGACAACAGTCCTTCCCTTCCAGATAGCTGACAAAGAGTTTCCTTTCTTTAATTCTGTGACTATCTGATGAAACTAGTTTTAAGAGAACCCCTCCAAAACGTAGCCTTAGTAAACAAAGATCAATACCTTAGTAAATAAGACATAAAAAAAAATCCTTGTTATACCTAAAAATCTTTGGAAATAATATTATTTTAAAGTTGGTGAAATTTCATAAACATGTCTTATTGTTGTAATGGAGATCAGACAAAGTAAAATTAGTGTTCCTTCTTTAAAAGCAATGAACATTGGTTATGAACACACTAAACCTCTCTGATTAATTTAAAATAATATGTCTTTGTTTCAGTGAGTTAAATATGTAGTAATCTGGAATGTTGGCTTAAGGTTTAAGAGTACATTTAAAATATAAATTCATCTTAGAAATACTGATTAAGAAAATGTAAAACAGAGAAGAGCTGCATCATGTATTCCATTATATGTAATGTTGTATTCAGCAGGACAGCTGACTCACCCTTACTACGAAGTTTTTGCAAATAAGGCGTGGTCTACACTAGGGCGGGAATGTCGCTGTAAGATACGCAACTTCAGCTACGAAGTATCTTATTCCGACTTACCTCCCATGCTCATGGTGCGGGAGCGACGTCCACGGCTCCCCCATCAACTCCACTACCGCTGCTCGCTCCGGTGGAGTTCTGGAGTCAACGGGGAGCACATTCGGGGATCGATATATCGCGTCTAGATGAGACACAATATATTGATCCCCGATAAATCGATCACTACCCTCTATGGTGGGTAGTCTGGACGTACCCTAAATCTCTGATAAACTTCAGGGCATATCAAAAAGCCTGTGACTGACATTTTTTATTCCCAAATTTTAGTGCTTTTCATTAGGTGTCTTCTTCATGTCCATTCTGCATGAGGGAGAGGGTATGGGGGTCTCTGCGGGGAACTGTGACTCTCCGCCACAGTATGGCAGGCCGGGCGTCTCATTATCCTTTGCTGTCTCGTCCCTCTCCCCCTCCCCCACCAGCCTGTGAGCTTGGGCTGCCATTGGGCATAGGGGCACCAGTTTAATAACACTGCGTAGGGCCCCATAAATCCTAAGGATGGCCCTGGTTGGTGAGACTCGTCAGCATACTCCTCAGCAGTTCGGGCTCCATTTCCCACAGAAATTGCGCTGCACAGAAACCGTTGAGAGAGTCAAGATGACGCCAAACGTGGATGGAAAAACAGGGATTGCTGAGATGTGAAGCGATGCATCACAGGGTGTTGAGACAGGAAGCAGAATGACCCGCCCCCTCCGCCCCCTTCCCACAACCCACGGTGGCAAAATGGCACCAAAATGGGACGAGGTGCTCTGTGAGATAGCTGCCCATAATGCACCACTCCCAACACCACTGCAAATGCTGCAGATGTGGCCACATTGCAGCGCTGGTAGCTGTCAGTCTGGCCACACTCCAGCGCTTTCCCTACACAGCTGTACGAATACAGCTTTAACTCCCAGGGCTGCACACCTGCAAGTGTAGCCAAACCCTAAGTTTACCTGAACGTCTGCAGGTATGGCCGCTCGCAGTTCCCAGTGGCCATGGTTTGCTGTTCCCAGTTAATGGGAGCTGTGGGAAGTGGCATGGGCCGGGCCATCGCTTCCTGCAGCTCCCATTGCCTGGGAACAGTGAACCGCAGCCACTGGGAGCTGCGAGCGGTCATACCTGCAGACGTTCAGGTAAACAAAGCGTCTCACGGCCCGCCAGGGGCTGACCCTGAACAAGTTGCAAAGCAAGTTTAGGAACCACCGTCTTAGATAGAACTGTTTGAAATATAGAAACAGGAAAAAATTTAATTTTTTCTTTCACTTTTTTGTCAAAATTAAAAAAAACACCACCAAAAAACCAAAACAAATAAACCAAAAAAAAAGTGTTCACGTTTAATCTTCGGTGTTAGAAAAGTTTTGCCAAGTTCTTGTATGGTCACTTAACTGAAAACTTAGTGTAATGAGATTCTGAGAACACTGTCGTATGACTACAAAATAGGTTGACTGACAGCAAATCAGACAACAAAACATGAATGCACTCAGGACGTTTTGGTCAGCATGGTGATCTAATGGCTGCACAGCAATGACCTAATGCCTAGTGATCTAATGGCTGCTCCAAGGTAGGGTTCAAAGTCAGGTCTATTGCTCCCTACACTCTATAGGTGAAATTCACCCATGTGCAAAGGTCTGGCAGTAGGTCTACCTGCCACTTACGTCCTCAAATTTGTATTGTTCACACAGTCACTTTTTAGACTAAAAACCCCACACTTTAATGGCTGGCAAAATCTTAGTTTTTGTCTCTTCCATACCCCCTCACACCATGGTTGGTGGCAACAATGTTTAATATGTGCATCACAATGGAAAGCACTTTTAATCAACTTGCTAAAGCATCTGGAAATGGAAACCGTTGCAGGATTCCCAAATGCGAAGCAGGTTAGTAAAAAAATATTTAAACTCTTTCCATAACTGAAAGGGTAATAACAACGCCTAAGGGAAAGTAGTCTGTTTTCTTCTCACGCTGCATTTAAGGCCTCATCTGTTGGAGGTGGCTCCTGTCCCAATCTCCCAACAAAGTAAGTGGCTGTTACAAACAGGTTTTACTGTGCACACAGACTCTAAAGAGCCATCCAGATCTTCTTGATACTCTTACAGTACAGCTCTGACATCACAGAACAATCAATTAGTTTCCCGAGATCTCTAGTATGGAAACCATTCCATGGACAAGGGTGGAAATTAAGTGTGGCCTCACTCAGTGGGACACAGAGTTGTAAGTTTATGATAAAGAGAAGGGGCTTGATCCTAGTTATCTGCCAGCTTTCACCTGCAGAACCCAGGATGCAGACCCCTGTGATGGACTGTCTAAGGGTCAGGCTATATGGGTTTCAGTGGCGAAAGGCTCAGAGATCGCCATCACAGTCCCAAAAGAGGGTGTTAGGGGCCAAGCATGAGGCATGGCCAAGGTGTACAAGAGACAAATTGATTCAATGCATCTGCCATATAGTCCCTGCTGGTCAAACACCCCAAAAAAGCCCCAGTCACAATTTAAAGCTTGTCTCTCCTGCAGGAGCCCCTAAATTCTTCTACTCTCCCCAAGAAGTGAATGTCCTGCCCCAGAGGCAGTAGCCCTCGCTGGTCTTTGGGTGTATGTGTGCCAGTTACACCCCCCTGTGTTAGTAGGGATCAATCAAGCCCATCATATTTAGAAGCAAAGGACAGACCAGACTATTTGGGCATCAGTCTCCAGGGACCTATATACTGAACTATCAAGAAAGAAATTAAGAACTCAAGGAGGGTTTTTTGGTGCATATGTAGAGAGGGATAGAAACATTCCAGACTGTAAATGGCCACTACTCAGGTCAACTCCTTGGAAGAAACGAAGGAAGTGTCTGCAACCCCAGTGGTAATTCTGTATTCTTACTCATAAACATTAGGTTGTTGGCTTCTTTTAAATGTAATTCCTTTAGGTTCTTAAATTGCCGCTGGAAAAATGCATCATTTAGAAAAAAGGTCTCAAAACCATTTTGTTTTGCTAAGCAGAGTTGTTCAAGAACAAGTATGTCTTAAATGTGTTTGCTAAGTAATTTATTTTGTGTGCGTGCATGTGATTGGCTGAGGTTAATACGCTTTACCAAGTTTGCTCATTATTTTTGCTTTCATTCCAAATAAATATTGTGTTTAGAAAAGGTGACAGACTGTCTGAAAGATTGAAGTCTTCTGTTTATTTCACTCTTTGACTGCCTTCCCTTGATGATGTCTGTCTCAACAGGGATGGCCCAATATTATTAATGATAGTTAGAAGTATGTGGTCAGTTTTGTTTAGGAGCGCCAATTCTGGACATGCTCAGGAATGGTTTTTACATTGCCAAAATATTCAAAGGTTGATTTTTGTCCTTTAGAGGCACTTTGTCAGAGTGATTTGCACCTCCATGACCTCAAAGCTGGATCAAGGACCTGGGAAGAAATGACACCTGAAATGTGTGTGATTATGTTACATATCATAGGAGTGGTTTTTACTTTTAGTATTTAAATCTGTAAATAATATAGGATAATTTTATCTAAAGGACTGCCTTTACCCTACCTTTTGTTGCAGTTACAACAACTGTACACAAACTTTAGGTCCCTTCAGTTTCACCACTGGAACCCAGATGTAAGTTCACTTTAACCATAGTATTCAGTTTTCATTGGTTTAAATGTTGTAGACTATCTTTGCAAGAAAAAGGTTTAGAAACCTTTTTAGAAATTAAATCTGCTATTCTTCATGATTTCTAGCTTCTGTCATTTTCATGGGACCCAAAAGTCAGATGTTGTAGGGCCCAAAGGCCAGCTCTTGCATCCTGCAGGGCAAAACTCAAGAACTTTTAGCTTCCTTCTGAATCTTGTGTGAGTTCCTTTATGTTATTTAGCACTGTTATGATTTTATCTCCTCCACTCGACTGGGGACTTGCTAACCTATTTGTAATCTATTGTTTTAATTATTTTCTGTTAAGGTGCCCAAGGATCTTGGGGCATTGAGAAACAATAACACTCATTATTTATTCATTAAGTATTCATTATAATACTTAGTTATAATACCACATATTGTATTTTAATGTAATATAATAATAATTTTCTTCAGCACAGGCAATGACTGTGCAAGCTTCTTCCAGACAACTGCACTATCATGTTTTGGAAGAACTAGCAGCAGGCATTAAAGGGTAGGTCAGTTTATTTGCCCATTCATTTCCTAGTGGTCTCTGGTAAGACAGACAAAAAATAGTTAGTTCTAGTAATTGATTTTTTGTGATGTGTCACTAAGAACTGGACCAAGACCATCATATCATTTCACATAGACCATCAAACCCATGTAAAAATGTGACACCTTTCAGTCATTGCTGACCTGTCCTAAAATTACTGCTATATTTAGACATAATGGTGCACATGGTAACCCCAAAGTTAGGCTAGATTCCACAAACTTACTGGTTTACCAAATGGGTCTTTCTTCTCACCTTGCTCCTATTACCTATGCGTGTGCTGTATGTTTGGAACAAAGCATCCACAGTTTCCTTTACATCAATATGAATCAACCCTGTTCTGGAGGGAGCACCTTGAGAAGATAGGTTGCTTCCTATGCCCATTCAGTCCTTGATATCTCTACTAAGACTGCCAGCAAGGGTAATATCAGATACCAGCTCTGGTCATGATAACAGTCTTTCCATTCCACTACTGTCTCTGGAGGATGATAAACAGATGCTACTAAAGTTGGAAATTTTTATATCAGCAGGTCCAGATAATATGCATCCAAGAGTTTTAAAAGAGTTGGCTGTGGAGTTTGCTGGACCATTACTGTTGGTTTTCAATATGTCTTGGAGCACTGGGGAAGTTCCAGAAGACTGGAAGAAAGCTAATGGTGTTCCAATTTTTAAAAAGGGTAAATGGGATGACCTGAATAGTTAAAGACCTGTTAGGCTGACATGGATCATGGACAAGATAATGGTGTGGCTGATAAGAGATTCAATTAATAAAGATTAAAAGGAAAGTAATGTAATTAATGCAAATCAACATGGGTTTATGGAAAACAGATCTTGTCAAACTAACTTGTTATCCTTTTTTGATGAGATTACAAGCTTGGTTGGTAAGGTGTGAACTAGTGAGTTCCCAGAGGGGACACAATAACATAACTCACATCAGGATTGACATACTCATTGCCCCAAAACACTGTTGTCATAATATATCTCTAAAGATGGCATTTAAGGTATCTTGTAAGCTGGTAACATGCTGGTCATTCATATTATTGCGTGATATACATATGGGTTGTGTATAAAGAATTATAGATATGTGCTGGAAATATGCTCTTAAAAGGTGTTTTGCAAGCAGTGCATAAACCCAGCTTGTCCTAGACAATGGAATGTTGTTTTGCCACTTTTCACGTCTCAAGTGTAAATTGAGCCAGAGCTATTTAATACCTCAGAGGACAATGAAAAGTACATCTATATATAAGGTAAACAAAGCCATCAAGCTAACTGGGTTGGGGAGACTGCTCAGCGATCATGACAGGGGATGGAGTCTGCACCACCAGGAAGCCTTCCTGGTTCTTGAAACAGAGACAATAGACTTTGGGAAATGCAAGCAGCAAGACAAAGCCATTTTGGAATGCATTACCTAGGTCACAAAGGAGGAGCAGCACCCTTTGAGCTCATGAGAAGTGGATCCTCTTGGCCAGAAAACCAAGAGTAACTGGAACTGACTATAGGTAAGAAACCTGCTTCGACAAAGATTGTAACTTGCTGAAATTAAGTTTTAGTCACTAGAAAGTGTGTTTTGGTTTGTTTTACTTTAACCACATCTGTGTCTTCTATTCTACTTATTGTCACTTAAATATCTATTCTTTGTTAATAAACTTACTCTTGTTTTATTACAAAATCATCTCAGTGCTGTGTATTAGACTGGTGAAGTTAGAGGGAATGGATGCAAAAGAGAGACATCTCTGGGGAACTGGGAAACTGGGATTCACTGATTGTTACCTGCAAGGCGATGTTTGGACTGGCAGAAACCTGAGGAGTTTGTTGGGAGCAGACATGTAGCTTAGCAGCAGCAACGCTCACTCTTGCTGGGGCTGAGTGGTTACATGGTAGCTCACAGGTCTGATTGGCCTGAGCAAGACGTCACAAAAGGTAACATAACAAACTTAGATTTCTGTGAGGCATTTCACTTGGCACCACATGACATTTCAATTAAAAAACTAGAATGATAAAAAATTAACTTGGCACATGTTAAAAGGATTAAAAACTGGCTAAATGATAGGTCTCAAAATGTAACTGTAAATGGGGACTCCTCATTGAGTGGGCTTGTTTCCAGTGGGGCCCTGCAGGGATCTGTTCTTGGTCCTACATTGTTTAACATTTGTTTCAATAACCTCGAGGAAAACATAAAATCATCACTTCTAGAGTTTGGAAGTGACACAAAAATGGGGACAGTGGTAAATAATGAAGAGGACAGGCTGCTGAGTCAGAGGGATCTGGATAGCTTGGAAAACGGGGCGCAAGCAAATAATATGTGTTTTAATACAGCTAAATGTAAGCGTATACTTCTAGGAACAAAAAATGTCAGCCATACTTACCGATAGGGGACTCTATCCTGGGAAACAGTGACTGAAAAAAGATTTGGGGGTCGTGATGGATAATCAACTGAACATGAACTCTCAGTGCAATGCTGTGACCAAAAGGACTAATGCAATTCTTGGATGCATAAACAGGGAAATCTTGAATAGGAGCAAAGAGTTTATTTTATCTATGTATTTAGCATTGATCACATCACATGACCACTGCAGGAATACGCTGTCTAGTTCTTGTGTCCACAATTTAGGAAGGATTGGAGAGTGTTCAGAGAATAGCCTTGAGGATGATTAAAGGATTAGAAAATGTGCCTTGTCATGATAAACTAAATTGACTGAGAAGGTTAAGGGGTGACTTGATTACAGTCTATATGTACCTACATGGGAACAAATATTTAATAATGTGCTCTTCAGTCTAGCAGTGAAAGGTATAATTCAATGACTGGAAGTTGAGGCTTGCCGAATTCAGACTTAGAAATAAAGCATAATGTTTTTAATAGTGAGAGTAATTAACCATTGGAACAGTTTACCAAAGGTTGTGGTGGATTCTCCATCACCGGCAATTTTTAAATCAAGATTGGATGTTTGTCTGAAGGATCTGCTGCAGGAATTATGTTTGGGAAGTTCTCTGGTCTGTGTTATACAAGAGGTCAGATTGGATGCTCACAGGGGTCCCTTCTGGCCTTGAAATCTATGTGAGGAGGACACACCCACAAAGACCTGGACTAGCTACTCATTTTGCTACATTTTGATACTGAACAGGCATCAGCTGGTGATGATTTCAATCACTACAAAGAGAGGTCTGCACAATCCCCCCCAGATTCCACCACCCATGAATGCTGCAGGGGAAGAAGGACACACAGGATCAAAACTTGGCAGCTGTGTCTTAATTCTCAAACCAAAACTGTGTTTCCCACACATCGCTAAAATGTGGCAGATAACTATGTGTTTGGAAAGCAAGGTCCACCTTTCGTTACTGCTAGCTAGGGCTGGATTTGAACCAGCAATGTGGAGGAAAAGCTCCCTATCCCATCAATGCCATCACCAGCTGATTTTACAAGCTATTCAACCATGCATACATGTGTCGGAGATCAAGGTCAATCCCTCTTTCTGGAAGAACACTGCACCCTTTTTTCGTTTACAGTGGCTGTTGCGAGCTAAATCAGAAGAAAGCGTCCCTTCAAAGCCCATAATATATACTATTCCTAATGAGCTTTATCTATATACAAGGTTTTTTGAAACCTAGAGGAAGTTTTAAAGGGTTGAATGAGGTTTGTTCCCTTTTTTCTTTTCAAGAATAACCAACAAATGTCTAACATTTGATTTTAGCTTCAGGAGAAATCCCATTAATTAGTTAATTGATTGCTAGTGGGTCAGAGAGAGAGGGTGAAATTCCTGAAGTGGAGCTGGTAGAGAGAGGGATGTAGGCTGTTTTCAGAGAGAGGGATGCAGGCTGGAGAGCTTTCAGAGAGGGCTGTTGATTAAATGCTATTAACTCAAAAAAATTAATCGCAATTAATCGCAGTTTTAATTACACTGTTACACAATAGAATACCAACTGAAATTTATTAAATGTTTTGGATGTTTTTCTACATTTTCAAATACATTGATTTCAATTACAACACAGAATACAAAGTGTATAGTGCTCACTTTATGTTATTTTTATTACAAACATTTTGCACTGCAAAATGATAAACAAAAGAAATCGTATTTTTCAATTCACCTCATACAAGTACCATAGTGCAATCTCTTTATCATGAAAGCACAACTTACAAAGGTAGATTTTTTTTGTTACATAACTGCACTTAAAAACAAAACAATGTAAATCTTTTAGCTTACAAGTCCACTCAGTCCTACTTCTTGTTCAGCCAATTGCAAACAGAAACAAGTTTGTTTGCATTTACAGGAGATAATGCTGCCTGCTCCTTATTTACAATGTTACCTGAAAGTGAGAACAGTGTTCACATGGCACTTTTGTAGCCAGCACTGCAAGGAATTTATGTGCCATATGCGCTAAACATTCACATGCCCCTTCATGCTTTGGGCACCATTGAAGAGGACATGCTTCCCTGCTCATGACGCCCATTACAAAAATGATTCCTTAAATAATTTGTGACTAAATTCCTCATGGGGAAAAATTGTGTGTCTCCTGTTTTGTGTTTTACCTGCATTCTGCCATATATTTAATGTTATAGCAGTCTCGGATGATGACCCAGCATGTTGATTATTTTAAGAATACTTTCACTGCAGATCTGACAAAACGCAAAGAAGGTACCAATGTGAGATTTCAAAAGATAGCTACAGCACTCAACCCCAGGTTTAAGAATTTGAAGTGCCTTCCAAAATCTGATCAGGATGGCAAGTGGAGCATGCTTTTTAAGACTTCTGAAAGCACTACTCCGATGTTGAAACTACAGAACCTGAAGCACTAAAAAAGAAAATCAACCTTCTGCTGCTGGCATCTGATTCAGATGATGAAAATGAATATGCATTGGTTTGCACTGCTTTGGATCGCACTGCTTTGGATCGTTATCGAGGAGAATTAATCATCAGCATGGAAGCATGTCCTCTGGAATGGTGGTTGAAGCATGAAGGGACATGTGAATGTTTAGCGCATTTGACATGTAAATATCTTGCAACGCCAGTTACAACAGTGCCATGTGAACATCTGTTCTCACTTTTGGTGACATTATAAAAAAGAAGCAGGCAGCATGTAAGCAAATGTAAGCAAACTTGTTTGTCTTAGCAGTTGGCTGAACAAGAAGTAGGACTGAATGGACTTGTAGGCTCTAAAGTTTTACACTGTTTTATTTTTGAATAAAATAAGTTATTTTTTCTACATAATTCTACATGTGTAAGTTCAATTTTCATGATAAAGAGATTGCAGTACAGTACTTGTATGAGGTGAATTGAAACATAATTTTTTGTGTTTTACAGTGCAAATATTTGTAATAAAAATAAATATAAACTGAGCACTGTACACTTTGTATTCTGTGTTGTAATTGAAATAAGTATATTAGAAAATGTGGAAAACATCCAAAAATATATATATAAATAGTATTCTATTTTTGTTTAACAACGTGATTAATCATGATTAATTTTTTTAATAGCTCAACAGCCCTACTTTCAGAGAGAGGAGATGACAACAGTGTACAGTATATGGTGCCGAGTTCTTTTCCTCCTTGAAGAGGAGCCCTATTAGTTTTTCATATTTCTGTAAATAGAGAGAATCACTAAGCCCAGGAAAATCAAGTTCCAGGCTTCTGGGTGCCAGATTCCCTGGGAGTGTTGAGATAGCTTCTGGTACCTTGGGAAGACTGTTGGTACCGGCCCCATGTTCCCACCTAGGGATCCTGCGGTCACCACAACATGATCAGCTGGAGGAACTGTGCATCCACTTGACTAGTGCACAAGATTGTGCCAATATTCAAAGAAGTTAAACCTCTTGACACCAAGGATGGCATTTTTTCTGCTGACAAGTCCTAATGCAAAGTCCATTGGTATCAGGCAGGAGGCAAGTGTGGAGTGGGAAATTCTAGCCAACCAATACTCAAGGGTTAACTTGAGCATACTAGATGGCTAACAGCTGCTCTAATGGAAGACAATTCAATTTCCGACACAATATGTCCCTATAGATTGAGCCTCAGGTTACTATTGACTTTTTCTGTGCCCCTGTTGCTGGCAAAATTCATTCTTTCTCTCAACAACAACTCGAAATGAACGTCACAGAAAATACACTCGGCAGAGAGGGGAACCAAAATGCTTCCCCTGCAATGCTGGAAGTCCATGTCCCTTCCTCACAGAGTTATCCTGCTGGAGTCAGCTTTACTCTGCTTCTGCACTCCATCCCTCCTAGTTTGCAGTCCTCACCAACCTGTTTCCAAACGCAGTCACAGCCCACGACAGTTGTGACACACTTGCATCCACACCTTACGTGGTTACAAAATCTACATTACAAATATGTAAAGAAATCATTCTCAGAAAGATTGTAGCTCATTCTGTACACTCGCTGGGTAGCAAGTATGCCATACTATGGCATAGATTCAACTAGCACTGTTATCTGAAATAAATCCTTGTGCTGGTAGGATGTGAATATCTCAGACATTTTTGGGGTAAATCTCCCATTCTTAGTCTAGCTCAGATGTGACTCCATCAGTGTTAGGAATAGTAGAAGTGCTAGTGTAGACAGGGCTCAGGTGTTTTTATTGCCTTACCATCCAGACCTGCTCAGACATGATCTACACTAGTGATCTTATGGTTGCTAGTGCCTGGGGAGCTGCACTCGTGTTAAAGCAATGATAAATAATTCTCACAAACAACTCAGTGTAGACATCATCATAATATCCTTCAGAATGGAACCACCTTCTCAGGAGGCTGGGGGACAAGGTGCATCTGTGGGGACTATGTTGCCCTGCTTTGGTTGATGCTGGGGTAGAAATGTCCCTTAGCTGAAATTGAAGTATGTCAGAAAAAGTCTGCCCAATGGAAATGATGACCATGACAATAAAGACATGGAAGGTATTTTTTGCTTTAACACTCTCCCTGACACTCATGTCAATTTCACTGGGCCCCCAATCTGTTTGCTTGTGAGTGTCTGTCTCATACAGCCCCTGTCTGTTTCACATCAGACACAGGTGAGTGGCCAATGGCTAGAAGGCACTGGAAATGAGATTAACCAGAGCACTCCCCGCCCCCAAACAGCTGCTAAGTTTGGTTTAACAGAAAACCAGACAGCTGCTCACTGATTTTTTTTAAAATTACTATTCCAGTAAATGCCGAACACTGAAGGCTTTACTGTGTGCAATTGCATAGAGCCTCTATCACCGTATAAAAAGTGATAAAGTACAACAGAGTGTTCCAACATTTATGTGAATGAATTACCTATACTTTATCATCTTACATTATCATATAAGCTATCACTTTCACTAAACCTTCCAATAGTCCCATTTTTTAAATAAAACCATTGCTAGCTGTATAAGTTTGTTGCAACACAGGGAAACACAGTACTACCCAGTGCTTTTCATATAAGCAAAATACCACACAATTGTGGCAGCTTTTGTGTTTGATTTCCCAATGCCTGGAATATATCATGCACGGTCCATCTTTCCTGCACCTGGGAGACAAACAAACCTAATCGAACTGTACATCTGTCTTTTTCAATGTCCAATGCATATCACAAATAAAGAAGCATTTCAGACTGACATATGCAGAAACTGGTTTTTACAAGCATCTGTGATACAGATATTTCAAGCTCTTGTTTAGAAGAAAGGAAAAACAAAGAAAAAAGATCCTACCTTTGATGCATGGTTGCCATAGTACAAACAAACTTCTCCCATGAAAGGGGTGTGAGATGCAGAAGTTTGTACTGACTCTCTTTTAAAAAATGATAAGAGCCTTAGGGGAGGAAAACCCAATTAGAAATTTCATCATAGATCATGTGGGACAAAAGAGCCATTGGAAAAGGTTTTAGTGCATCTCAGTTATGATGATGTTGCTTTCAACAGGTCTTGCCAGAGTGTGAAAAACCACAAGCCTTTTAAAACTTTATAATTGCGCAAAGGGGAAAAGATCCATTTTCTGTTTGTAGAAACACAAGTGACGGAAAGTGGCTCTGATATGGGGAGTTTGCCGTTTGCTGGCGATGTTGTTTTGAAAAACAATGGCTCTCTCTGAATCCTCCCTCTTTCTTAGTCTGTCAAGAAAATATATGTGCCTGATGCAAAAAGTATTGGCAGAGAGACATATCACCAACGAATAAAGAACTCTGGAGGATAGATACCCATGGATTTAATACACAAACAAAACCGATTGCTTGTTGTATTAATGTGTATTATTTTGCTTCCCGGTGCAATCTTTCAACAAAGAAAAATAACAGGCACTGAAAACAAATAGCCTTTTGTCAATAGAGTATCCGCAGTTACATGGAAGGTACTAAGTTAATATAAATATGGGAGAAAATGTAACTAATGATTGGAAAGCAGTACTTACATGAGGGTAGGTTTTTCCACATCCGTGGTGTTACAAACATTGTTTAGTTACTTTATCTTTAGATAGTGAAAGCCTGACAGTGCTAGATAGAAACAGGTGCTGGGCATTCTTTTCCAAACAGCTCTCTGTATCTAAAGGACCTTAAACTATTTGTATCCCCTCCTTTCCTTTGGCACCCCTTTGCAGCCATTTCAATCGTCAGCACATTTCATAATCACCTCAAACGGTTTTGGGATAAGACTAAGTTCTAGGTTGGGACCATTATTTTTTTGGAAGTGATATAAAAACACAATCCTGCATGACTTGTGACGATTGAAAATCTTATAGCAGTGTCTCTCAAACTTTTTTACTGGTGACCCCTTTCACATAGCAAGCCTCTGAGTGCAACCCTCCCTCTCTTATAAATTAAAAACATTTAATATATTTAATACCATTATAAATGCTAGAGGCAAAGCAGGGTTTGGGGTGAGGGCTGACAGCTTGCAACCCCCTCATGTAATAACCTCGCAACCCCCTGCGGGGTCCCGAACCCTAGTTTGAGAACCCCTGTCTTATGGCATTTGGGCAACAATAACGGAGGTCTCAATTGGGTAAATTCATTCTGCCTACTGAGAATTTGCCTTTAGTTTCAGTGGTATTCTTCATGCACTGTCCTAGGGCTCAGAGGCCATTCTTCAACAGCTGCTCCCTTTCATGCTAGAGGTGACTGTGTCTGGTAATGGCAGAACTGATTCCTATATATGTGGCGTGTAGTCTGTAAATCAGTTTGTGAGGTGCTTGGAGATCCTTCTAGTTGAAAGCACAATGGATCAAAACCTGAGGAATCCTGAGGAATCATCTCAGTCTGAACATAGTTTCAAGTCTGTTCTTGACTGCAGTTGCAAGTTTATCTGAATAAAAACTGAGTTAAAATCCCATTTAGTCCAGTGGCTGTTTCAAAGCATACACTTCTATTATATATAGAGTTGTGTTTACACCATTTCCCCTGTTTCGTTGTCAGTTTGCCTTATTTGATTAAGTATGCAAATTACTCAAGTGTTCTTTTTTCTTAATTTTAAACTTGGCATTCACCAATGCATAGGTTAGGGATAGTCCAATCAGAATTCTTATGTGCCAGAGCTGCAGCCAATTGAAGTCAATAGGACTTTTGCCCTCTGTATTTTTTATACCTCAGCTATGAAAATAGGCTTCAGGCTAGAACCTTTACACAATATGAAGATGATTGCATCCATGCTCCATTGTGCTAGGCACTGTACAAACTAGGTTTAAAAAGGCATTCCCTGCCCCAGAGAGCTCACAGTCTAGGGGCTTGGCTACACTTGCAGCTGTAGAGCTCTTTAAGTTAAACCAGCCTTCGGAGAGCGCACTAGGGAAAGGGCTCCAGGCTGTCCACACTGGCAGCTGAAAGCGCACTGGCGTGGCCACATTTGCAGCACTTGCAGCTGCATGGGGAGTGGTGCATTATGGGCAGCTATCCCAGCTTTCAAGTGGCTGCAATGTGCTTTTCAAATGGGGGTGGGGTGGAGAGTGACAGGGAGTGTGGGGAGAGAGAGAGAGTGGGTTTTTGGGTGCCGAGAGTGTGTCAGCACGCTGTCTTGTAAGTTCAGACCTCGCTCCCTCTCTCTCACTCACTCATTAGCTGCTTGTTTATTTTCTCAGACCAGATAAGCAACGGGCACTCCAAAATGGAGCTTTGAAAGGGCACTTCCACATCCAGAGTTCACAACAAAGATAAGAGAGGCCACTTCAGTTAAGGGGATTATGGGACATTTCTGGAGGTCAATTAGAGCACTGTAATGTTACTTCTCATTTACACCGGCACTGAAGCATCTCACAAAATACGCAACAGCTGTTAATCCTCTCAGGGAGGTGGAGTAGCAAGAGCGCTCCAGCCAGGGAGTCAGAGCGCTCTATGTGTCTTGCCAGTGTGGATGGGGAGTAAGGTAGAGTGCTCTGAGAGGCTTTACTGTGGTATAATGTGCAAGTGTAGCCAAGACCTAGTATAAAGACACTATACAGCAGGTGGAAGACACAGCCAAACATGGGAGGGAAAGAAGATGAGATCAACAATAAGACGAGCATGTTTTGCATAATATGCAAAAGTCTCAACTCATTACATGCCTAGAAGGTCTCTGTTCAAATGCAGCATTTTTTGATATTGCAAATATTTTTTAATAAATTAGTTTGGGAATTTTAAACTTGTATAAATGAAGGAGGGAAAAAACCCAAGAGTATCAATCGCTGACTTTCCCCCCCAGTGGCCCATTGCATAACTCAAAACCCCTTTTTAGTTAAGAATATGAAATTTGGCAAATGATTAATATACAAAGGTAATCTGATCACTGAGGGTGTTTGGAAGAGAAAATTAAAACCATAGTATGAATAATTTTAAAAGCCGATTACTCTGCATGTATAAAACTTTTCTTAATGCTTTCTATTATGCATAGTATGTGCCCTAATTCATATGAAAGGCTCCAAAGGAGCCATCACAGTTTATTAAGAAAGTAAAATGCATTTTAAAAGTCCTCAAAGATTTACATGATCAACCTTGAATGACTCCAAAGTGTATTATCAGTTAACTCAGACACTCATACTACGTCTTCACTTCCCACCATATCGGTGGGTAGCAATCGATTGCTCGGGGATCGATATATCGTGTCTCATCTAGACGCGATATATCGATTATATCGATTCCGGAACTCCACCAACCCGAATGGAGTTGCAGAATCGACAGGGGGAGCCGCGGACATCAATCCCGCGCCATGAGGACGGTGAGTAATTTGATCTTAGATACTTCGACTTCAGCTACGTTATTCACATAGCTGAAGTTACGTATCTAAGATTGATTTTCCCCCGTAGTGTAGACCAGCCCCCGCTCAGAAGCATTCACTCACTCCTGGTAAACTAGATAATTCAAGGAAGCGTGTGAAAAACTTCAGTTCAGAAGGATGCTGTTACTCAGCTACTCGCCATAGGATTTATCTAATGCATTTAGGAATACTTTCCATCTCACTCTATCTAGTGGAAGTGGATCGCCCATGAACAACAAACATTGTATGACCCTGTCTAAAGAAAACAACTAGCTAAACATTAAGGCCCATCATTTATCAGTTACTTTAATACAGTTTTATCTCACTGGCAATATTTTACAGCTATTGTCCTGCCAACCAGAAGCTAGTTAAAATAGCAATACGTCCAGGGCCTGGTTGGGAGGGCAATATCTATGAAATATTGCCAAGGAAGATAATAAAGTTGCCAAGATGATGTTTTTTTAAATCATGCCCAAAGCCAAAGGCTAAACCAAGCGATAACTTCCATATAGTCAGTGGAAGAAATTAATACTGTGAAAAAGTGAGGCCAACAACTACATTTCTCCCAGCAAGATGAGATCAAAGGGGAATAGGAAGAAGGATAATTAAATGGTTCTTAATTATGCTGCAGACTTTCCTCTAATGGGACCCTAGTGTGCAATGAGTTGCTTAAAGCAAGAGAAAATATACTATTGGGATTAAATTCTGTACCCACAAGGGGATGGACAAGATGACCTAAGGGTATGTTTACCCTGGAACTGGAAGTGTAACAGCCAGCAAAGGTAGACTCTGACTGAGCTAATACACTAAATTAACAGTGTACCTGGGGCTGCTCAGGTGGCAGGACAGGCTATTTGCCCAAGGACAATCCTGCCTGAAACCCTAGGCATATACTCAGGGGAACTCACCCATCCTGCCATCACTACACTGCTAAGTGGGGCCCCAATCCAGAGATTTATTCAGGCATGAACTTAATTTCAAATACATGACTAGTTCCACTGACTGCAATGGGACTGCTTACATGCTTAAAGTTACATATAGGCTTACATTGCTCACTGGATTGAGGTCTGGGATCTTCTTGCCGTTACTCCTGCAAACAGTAGTTGATAAGCTGCGTTGGTTACACAATACATCAACAGGGATACAGTTAAGGAATATACCTGTACAGCCATGATCCTGCAGTCTGACCTGTGTACTTGGACTTCATGTGGGACCCTGCTGTGCAAAAATCTGTCCAAATTATAGCACCATGTAAGAGCGCTTGATTTTACATTGCTAGCTAGCCAGCCACACACAGAGCTCTTGGGAAACAAAGCCCACAATATTTGGAAACTGGACAGGGAGAACCAGTGGTCCAAATTTGTCAGTTACTCTGATATAAATCCAGAGTAAACCCACTGGAGTTGTCTGACTGGTGTTAGTCATTTCTAGAGCTTGCAAAAAATCTCAAAAATTGACAAACATTTCACTGATTTCCCCCCTATTTTTCTTTGAAAATGCAAAGCTTTCAAAATTTCCCAAACATTATTTATTATTATTATTATCTTACTGTAGCACCTCGGAGCCCTAGACCAGGAAGCCACTGTGCTGGGGGCTGTTCAGAGAGTGAACACAAAGATGGTCCCCGCCCCAAGGAGCCTACAATCTAAGCCAAGAGATGGACATAGCTATATGAGAGAGTACAAGGAGACACTATTGTGATAGGCAGTGGTCAGCTCTAGAACTTGCTTCCACCACACGCTTAGAGCTCTCACAAGTTCTGAGTCATGCCTGGACTCGCCACACTTCTCTAAAACCTTGGAGGAAATTGTCTCATACTATTCAGAGCCTCCTCCGTCCATGTTCTGCATGTGCTGCAAGCTCTTTAAAAGGTTCTGATATGTTCCACAGCTCTTGGTCTTGACTGTGAGTACAGAATTTGGGGCTGCATAGGTAGAGACGTCCCTTTACAGTACTGGGAATTGGTGCCGCTACATTTCAGATTCCTACATACATTTGCACTAGAGGCATCTTGACAAATTGGAGGGGGTTCAGAGACGAGCAATAAAGATGGCTGACAACTTGTGAGGCCGAGTTGTAAAGAAAGATGAAAACAACGAAAGGTATTCAGCTTGAACTGACAGCTGAGGGGGACGGGATAACAGTCTTCAAGTATGCCAAAAAGTGAGAGCAACTGCTCAGTGTGGTCTGGGGAAGGGACATAATGAGGAAGAATCGGATGAAATGAAGGATAAATCCATCTGAATATCTGACACAGCCCCCTAACAGTGACATCTGCTAGACTCTTCCAAGACAAATGATGGGACACCCTGCTGTAAGTAATTTACAACCAGACCTGACAAAGCCAGGAACAATCCCATCCTGGCAGGCAGCTGGCAAGGGTCTGATTCTCGCAGCACCATGGTTTCCTTCAGACAGTGGAAGCGCTGTGAGCATTACTTGCGGCTCTGATGAACAGCTCTCTGCAGCTCTATCTATCTAGCTCACTAGCTCTTGAACTGCTGAGTAATTACGACAGCAGAATCATATAGAACTGATTAGCACATCAGCGAAGAGCACCTTGGGGCAGACTTACTCAACCCCCCTTGCATTTTGTGATTTGGTTTGCGCAGAATGGCTACACTATCCACCACTGGGGGAGAGAATTAAAGGGAGGAATTAAAGGAGAGTTTACTGAGCCTGGTCATGTTTATATCACCAACTGGATGAGGTGTCAGAAGGAGAACTCCCTCCACCCTTGGCTAGTTCTCACAGTGATTGACCTCTGAGCTAGTCCTTTAAGTATATAATTAAACATAAAACAAAGACAACAATGAAAAAGCATGGCTTGGATAGCAAATATATTCTAATAATAGCCCCTTCCCCAACTGTGAGGAATAAAATATACTGTCCAGGGCCCGAGAGAATGCACTCAGATAAGTTTGGAACACAGTGTTGATCACCTCAAATCTGGGCTTCAAAGCAAACAGGCAGAACAAGAGCCATGCACTGAATCCAAACTGCTGCTGTGCTGACTAGCTCAGCGGTGGGTAGAAATCTCAGTCAGGCTTCACTGGCAACAGGCAGATGCTGCCAAGATGCCCAACACTGAAATGAAAGCTGGACAGATTGGGTGAGGGTTTGTTTTTTTCCCCTTTAAAGTACGCATGGGATGGGGTGAATGAGCAGTCAGGTTACTGCCTCTGTGGAGTAAGTCTGTGCCATCTTTATTCTTTTAAATTAAAGGTTGTTGTTTTTGCCCAGACACAACAGCCCAGTGGTTCTCAATCTTTCCAGACCACTGTACCTCTTTCAGGAGTCTGATGTGTCTTGTGTACTTCAAGCTGCACCTCACTTAAAAATGACTTGCTTACAAAATCAGACTTAAAAATACAAACATGCCACAGCACACTATTACTGAAAAATTTCTGACTTTCTCATTTTACCATATAACTATAAAATAAACTGATTGAAATATAAATATTGTACTTACATTACAGTGTATAGTATATAGAGCAGTATAAACAAGCTATTGTCTGTATGAAATTTTAGTTTGTACTGACTTCACTAGTGCTTTTTATGTAGCCTGTTGTTAAACCAGGCAAATATCTAGATGTGTTGATGTACCCCCGGGAAGACCTCTGAGTATCCCCAGGGGTACACGTACCCCTAGTTGAGAACCACTGCAGTAGCCCAATTGACAGTCACAAGCTTTTACAGTGCAGAGTCCTTGGACTAGGGTGGATGTACAGAATAAAATAATACTTAATTTTAGGGGTAACTCATGGTGTTCCCCAAGGGTCAGTCCTAGGACCAATCCTATTCAATTTATTCATAAATGATCTGGAGAAAGGGGTAAACAGTGAGGTGGCAAAGTTTGCAGATGATACCTAAACCTACTTAAGATAGTTAAGACCAAAGCCAGATTGTGAAGAACTTCAAAAAGATCTCACAAAATAAGTGATTGGGCAACAAAATGGCAAATGAAATTTAATGTGGATAAATGTAAAGTAATGCACATTGGAAAAATAATCCAACTAATACATACAAATGACTGGGGCACATTTAGCTACAACGAGTCAGAAAAAGATCTTGAGAGTCATCGTGGATAGCTCTCTGAAGATGTCCAGGCAGTGTGCAGAGGCGGTCAAAAAAGCAAACAGGATGTTAGGAATCATTAAAAAGGGATAGAGAATAAGATTTAGAATATATTATTGCCCTTATATAAATCCATGGTACGCCCACATCTCGAATTTTGTGTATAGATGTGGTCTCTTCACCTCAAAAAAACGATATTCTAGCACTAGAAAAGGTTCAGAAAAGGGCAACTAAAATGATTAGGGGTTTGGAGAGGGTCCCATACGAGGAAAGATTAAAGAGCTGGACTCTCAGCTTGGAAAAGCGGAAACTAAGGGGGATATGATAGGTATATAAAATCATGAGTGATGTTGAGAAAGTGGATAAGGAAAAGTTATTTACTTATTCCCATAATACAAGAACTAGAGGTCACCAAATGAAATTAAGTAGGCAGCAGTTTTAAAACAATAAAAGGAAGTTCTTCTTCCACAGCACACAGTCAACTTGTGAAACTCCTTACCTGAGGAGGGTTTGAAGGCTGGGACTATAACAATGTTAAAAGGGAACTGGATAAATTCATGGTGGCTAATCCATAATGGGTATTAGCCAGGATGGGTAAGGAATGGTGTACCTAGCCTCTGTTCATCAGAGGATGGAGATGGATGGCAGGAGAGAGATCACTTGATCATTGCCTGTTAGGTTCAATCCCTCTGGGGCACCTGGCATTGGCCACTGTCGGTAGACAGATACTGGGCTAGATGGACCTTTGGTCTGACCTGGTATGGCCGTTTTTATGTTCTTATGTTCACATAGCACTTTTCACTCAGAAATCTCAATGCACCTTGGACAGAAAAGTAAGTATCATTATCCTCATTTTACAGATGGAAACAGGCACAAAGTGACTTGCTCAAGGTCACAGAGCAGGGCAGTAGCAGAACGAGGAATACTACCCAACTCACCTGATTCCTAATCCAGTACCTTATCAGCTAGTCCATACTGCCTCAACACATATGTAGATGTAGTGGGGCGGATTGCCCCACTCCTTGGGAGAGTGGGCTGGGGCAGGCCAGGGAGCCTGCGCAGCCCAGGAGCCAATCAGAGAAGGGCTTATAGGGAGCCAATCAGGGCCCAGATTGCAGACAGCCAATCAGGGCCAGGCTCAGGGGTATATAATGGCTGCCCAAAGCAGGAGCAGTCAGTCTGTCCCAGGCCTTTGAAGGGAGAAGGTCAGTCTCCAGGGGGAGACTAGCACCATGGAGAGCGCAGCGCAGTGCTGGGCAGGCTCAGGGAGGCTAGAAAGCTCTAGCCACCAGGCTGCAGGCCCTGACAAAGAAAGGGCCTAGCGGGTGCAAGGGGCCGTAGGGGAAGCGGCCCAGGGAAACAGATGAAGGAGGAAAAGGAGGGGACAGCAAGGCTAACACCAGAGGGTCCCTGGGCTGGGACCCAGAGTAGAGGGCGGGCCTGGGTCCCCCCCTCCCCCGCCTCCTTGCAGTACATCCAGCCAAAAGCTGTAGAGACCATGCCAGATCCCTGCCAAGAGGGATTAGACTTGGAGGGTGGGTGGTTGCTTATAAAGGCTGGAATGTGGGACTGCTGACGATCGATCCCTGGAAGGGGATGCAGATGGACTGAGGGGCACTGCCAGAGGGCAGTGTCCTCGAAGAGGACACCGCTGAGCAGGGAGCAACACGGGTCCAGAGATGCCGATAGAGGGCAGAATAATGGACAGGACACCACCAGGAGGGGGCGCTCCACTGGAAATGAGCTAATTCCCAGAAGTGACCAGTAGGAGGTGCCAGGTGGTGAGTCCCGACCCGTTACAGTAGGCATACAAATAAGGATAACAGCATTTCCTTTCTCCCAGGGTTTGTCTGTGAACCTTTCAGAGCAGAGACTGTCTCTTACTATGTGTTTGCACAGTGCCTCACTTACTGGAGCCCTACTCTGTTACGGGCTCTACAATCTACCATAACTCTGCTGCCACTGGTGATGAAGAGAATGTCAGCCGTACTTTTAAATTTTCTGCATTTTGTTGGTTTCTGGCATTTTTAACTTTTTTTAAATGTTTATTTTTCTTGCCTTTTTAAATAAGGAATCTTTGTGCCCTGGTATTTTTAAACCATGAGGATGAATAGTGAGGGGAATGTGAAATTACCTCACGGCGTGGCATTTGGACAATGTCATTGTAATCTGATAGGGTTAATTTACAATGAAATGCTTCTTTCACCAGCTTTGTGGTTGTCCTATTCATATTGTTTCATCAGAAAAGATAACATGAAGCAGGAAGCATCTGAATCTCAGGAGTTGGTGAGCCGCTGTCAGATACAATTTGTAACTGTTTTCTCATGTCGGAAAATAAAAGATGGATTATAAAAGGAAAAGAACGTTATTCTGATAAACAGCAATGACTAACTATCCATGTGAAAGTGTTAGAAATATCAAATCTAATCTTGCATACTGGGGGAACAAAAATCTATCCTGGGAAATCTATATCAGAGGGTCTGAAAAGCACAAGCAGCTTGAGAGTGAAGATTTTTCAGTAGTTAGCATGAATATGTATTAATGAAAATGTCATACCTTGGGATTTGGAATATTATACACGGCATCCTAACTGCAAGTAACAATCTCTCTGGTCGAGTCCACCCCAAAAGAAAGCAAGAGAGAAAGAGCTAGGAAATACTAAGGTCTCTAATTGCCCCCTCTACCTATTCAGTTAACCAGCCAGACTAATATTGGTCTGTTTAGCTCTAGAATATTAATTATCATACAAAAAACTTATCAGATAGCGGCCAAATAAACATTCAGTATCTTTGATATGCCAGTTCATATGGAGCTTCTACTGTCCTACTCTTTCATCACTTTCTGCTGCTCATTCTAAATAGTTTAGAAATATGGATAAAGCCTCTAGGAAACTGAAGCAGCGTGTATGCAGTGGGTACAATGCAACCTGCTGTCAAAAGGCACAAAGATTACTCATTGGTCAGCATACTCTTAGGATATACATGGTGCTGGGTCAAAGCACTTGACTCTGAAAACTAAACAGCCTGCCTAGAGCAAAGGACCCAAAAAACATGGCTAAGAGGTTAATGTTTTCGTAACCGCATGCAGTATTTCATTTATAGATTTTACAGTTTCATATACTGAACACTGGCAGATCTCGCCAGTCGTATCTCCTCTTACCATTTCTGTTGCATGACTCCATGCATCTCAAGAAGGGAGGTTTTTTACCCATGAAAGCTTATGCCCAAATAAATCTGTTAGTCTTTAAGGTGCCACCGGACTCCTTGTTGTTTTTGTGGATACAGACTAACACGGCTACACCCTGATACATTTGTTTTGTTTTCTAAGAAATTCTGGAGCTGTGAGCAGAATTAGTCATAAAATACTGCCTGGTAATTGGAGACCTATTGTATCTTCTGCTCATCTTAGTTGTTTCCAACACAGTACTAACATAGGTTTCAGAGTATCAGCCACGTTAGTCTGTATCCGCAAATTACGTTCCATTTAGCATTCCGATGAAGTGGCTGTAGCCCACGAAAGCTTATTGCTTAATAAATGTGTCTCTAAGGTTCCACAAGTACTCCTGTTCTTACTACTAACATAATGCACAATGTAAGCTGCAAAGAATACACAACAACACACACACGGAGTTACATTCCTGCTTCCAAATATATAATCAAGTCTGTCGCCTAAAGTGGATTGCGAATTTATCTGCATGCATGCTCAGGGGAGCAAGAAAAGACGGTTACTCACCTTTGTAACTGTTGTTCTTCGAGATGTGTTGCTCATATTCATTCCAAGTAGGTGTGCGCGCGCCACGTCACGTTCTGTCGAAGAATTTTCCCCTAGCAACAACCGGGCGGGTCGGCAGGCGCCCCCTGCGCGTGGCGCCTTTGCTGTACCGTATATTATGCCCCTGCCGACCCGGCCGCTCCTCAGTTCCTTCTTGCCGGTACTCGACAGTGGGAAGGGGCGGTGTGGAATGAATATGAGCAAACACATCTCGAAGAACAACAGTTACAAAGGTGAGTAACCGTCTTTTCTTCTTCGAGTGCTTGCTCATATTCATTCCAAGTAGGTGAATCCCAAGCTTACCTAGGCGGTGGGGGGTCGGAGTTGGAGATGTTGAATAACGAACAGCCAAGCAAGAGCCGCATCGTCCCGGGACTGCATGCACCAAGGCGTAATGGGCAGAAAAAGTGTGCATTGACGACCACGTGGCTGCACGACATTATGTCTTGTATAGGCACACGGGCGAGGAAGGCAATCGAGGACGCTTGCGCTCTCGTGGAATGAGCGTAACTCGCCCTGGAGAAGTGTGAGCCAAGGCATAGCATGTTTTGATGCAGGCCGTCACCCAGGATGATATTGTTTGCGATGAGACGGGTACCCTTCATCCTGTCTGCACGAGCAACGAATAGTTGGGAGGTCTTTCGGAAGGGTGGGTGTGCGGTCAATGTAAAACGCCAGCGCCCGACGAACATCGAGGTGAATGCAGCTCTGCTCTCTGCGAGACGCATGAGGTTTTGGGTAAAACACTGGAAGGAAAATGTCCTGGTTTAGGTGGAATGGGGAGACCACCTTGGCAGAAGGCCGGAATGCGGACGGAGTTGCATTGTCTTTATGGAATATCGTGTTATGTGCGGTTCCGCACCAGAGCGCGAAGCTCTGAGACTTTCCTGGCCGATGTAATGGCCACAAGGAACGCCACCTTCCACGATAGGTACAGGAGAGAGCAGGTTGCCAAGGGTTCGAAAGGAGGGCCATTAGTTTCGAGAGAACCAGATGAGGTCCCAGGAGGGGGCGGATAGCGGACCTGGGGATACAGGCGCTCCAGGCCCTTGAGGAACCTCGAGACCATAGGGTGAGAGGGAAAGGCGGAGGAAGAGCCTTTCTCCTGGATGGAAGGAGGAACATGGCCTAGGTGGGGGAGGGATGAGAGCCGAGGCCTTGTTGTTTAAGGTCCATAGTATTCCAGTAGCACTTGGATGGGACCTGAGCTGGTGACAGTCCTCGTATGATTGACACCAAGCAGGAAAACCTCTTCATTTTTGCCAGGTAGTAGCCCTGGTTGCAGGTTTCCTACTTCCAAGAGCACTTGCTGCATGGGGTGGAACAGCGCAGCTCTGCAGAGCTCAGCCACAGGAGCCACGCAAGTCAGGAGGGACCGGAGGTCGGGGTGGAGAAGCTGCGTGGTCTTGTGATATCAAGTCCGGATGGACCGCAGGGGAACCGGACTGGCTATGGACAGGTCCAACAGCGTGGGGCCGAGTCAGTGTTGGCGAGGCCACGCTGGGGCGATGAGAATTAGTCGGGCCTTGTCCCTGCGTAGCTTTACGAGACTTTGTGCACCAAGGGGAACGGCGGGAAGGCATAGAGGAGGTGGGTCGACCAAGGTAGGAGGAACGCGTCCGACAGAGAGCCGCGGTCGAGACCGCGGGAGGAGCAGAACGGGGCACTTCGGTTGTGCGGGACGCGAGAGGTCGATTCGGGAAATCCCCACCGCCGGAAAAGAGAATGGACTATGTCGGACGTAAGAGACCACTCGTGGGCTAGAAAGGACCTGCTGAGCCGGTCTGCCAACACGTTCTGGACTCTGGAAGAAAAGAGGCTTCCAGATCGATGCGTGGGTTACACAAACTTCCCACAGCGTTATCGCCTCCTGACAAAGCAGGGAGAGAGCTGTCCCCTGCTTGTTTATATAGTGCATCGCGGTGGTGTTGTCCTGTGAGCACTAAGACAGAACGCCTCGCGTGAGGGAAGAAAAGCCTGGCAGGCGAGGCGGACGCCTCAGCTCCCTGATGTTTATGTGCAGCGACAGCTCCCGAGAGGACCAGAGGCCTGTGTGTTCGACGAAGCCCCATGTGAGCTCCCCAGCCCGAGAGGATGCGTCCGTTGTTAAGGAAATGGACGGCTGTCTGGGGTGAAACGGTAACCCCGCACACACCAGGGTGGGATTTCGCCACATCGGAGGAGTGTAGGACGCTTTCTGTGGTGTGAACAACGATGTCCATGTTTGTCCTGGTGGACGGTAAAACCGAAGCTAACACTATCTGCAGTGGGCGCAGGCGGAGTTTGGCATACTTGGTTACAAAAGTACACGCAGCCATGTGGCCTAAGAGGCTGAGACAGACCCTGCGGAGGGTCGTGGGGAAGGCTAGCAGGCTGTCTATGATAGTGAGTGTAGCCTGGAAACGGCTGGGTGGAAGTGAGGCTGTCGCGACCACATAGAGTCCAAGCCGGCCCGATGTATTCTATCCTCTGGGATGGTACGAGGATGGACTTGTCGAATATTTGTTAGGAGCCCTAGAGATTCGACAGGTCCTGATGATTGTCATGTGCGCGGCGACCTGAGCCTGGGAGGACGCAGCGAACCAGCCATCGTCAGTAAGGGAAGAAACATATCCCTGGCGACGGAGGCAAGCGGCCACTACTGTCATACATTTCGTGAACACGTGGGCAGAGGACAGGCCAATGGTACGACCGTGAATTGTAAGTGCCGGTCCCGCACCAGAAGCGGAAGAGCAAGCGTCGTGAGCGGGTAGATCGAAACATGAAAGTACGCGTCCTTCATGTCGAGAGCAGCGAAACCAGTCTCCGGATCAAGAAGGGTAGACCATAACTCCTTGTTCTGTCACCTGGTACCACTGAGAACAGTCTAGATCCATCCTCTTTGGAATCCCGTTTCAGGTAGTTGAAAGCAGCTATCAAATCCCCCCTCACTCTTCTGCAGACTAAATAATCCCAGTTCCCTTAGCCTCTCCTCATAAATCATGTGCTCCAGCCCCCTAATCATTTTTGTTGCCCTCTGCTGGACTTTTTCCAATTTTTCCACATTCTTCTTGTAATGTGGGGCCCAAAACACAGTTCTCTAGATGAGGCCCCACCAATGTCGAATAGAGGGGAATGATCATGTCTCTCAATCTGCTGGCAACGCTCCTACTTATACATCCCAAAATGCCGTTAGCCTTCTTGGCAACAAGGGCACACTGTTGACTCATATGCAGCTTCTCGTCCACTGTAACCCCTAGGTCCTTTTCTGCAGAACTGCTGCCTAGCTACTCGGTCCCTAGTCTGTAGCAGTGCATGGGATTCTTCCATTGTAAGTACAGAACTCTGCACTTGTCCTTGTTGAACCTCATCAGATTTCTTTTGGCCCAATCCTCTAATTTGTCTAAGTCCTTCTGTGTCCTATTGCTACCCTCCAACACGCCTCCCAGTTTAGTGTCATCTGCAAACTTGCTGAGGGTGCAGTCCATGTCATCCGCCAGATCATTAATGAAGATATTGAACAAAACTGGCCCCAGGACCCACCCTTGGGGCACTCCGCTTGATACCAGCTGCCAACTAGACATGGAGCTACTGAGAGAGTCTGATTGGGTGCCAGTCAAATAAAGCATCAGAGGGGTAACCGTGTTAGTCTGGATCTGTAAAAGCAGCAAAGAATCCTGTGGCACCTTATAGACTAACAGATATTTTGGAGCATGAGCTTTCATGGGTGAATACATCCGACAAAGTGGGTATTCACCCACGAAAGCTCATGGTCCAAAACGTCTGTTAGTCTATAAGGTGCTACAGGACTCTTTGCTGCTAGTCACATAAAGAATACGCATGAAGAAATGTAGAACATGATGGAGGCTGTAAAATGATGTTAGAAATTGGATTTCTCCAGTACCATAAACAGATGGGTTCTGTGGAAATAGGTAATACTAAAGCAGATGTGGGCAAACTACGGCCCGTGGGCCACATCCAGCCCATAGGATTGTCCTGTCCAGCCCTTGAGCTCATGGCCAGGGAGGCTAGCACCGCCCCTGCAGTCCCCCTTTCCCTGCAGTCATGCTGCTGTGCGGGCAGCGCAGCTGGCTCTGGCTGGACGGTGGGCTACGAGCTCCTGTTGCTCTGAACAGCATCGTGGGGGGGTGGGGGAGATGTCAGGTGGCTGGGGCAGAGGTTCGGGTGGAGCAGTCAG
This sequence comes from Chelonoidis abingdonii, assembly GCF_003597395.2. Classification (NCBI taxonomy): domain Eukaryota; kingdom Metazoa; phylum Chordata; order Testudines; family Testudinidae; genus Chelonoidis; species Chelonoidis abingdonii. The sequence continues at coordinate 12,244,880 of NC_133776.1, forward strand.
AGGACAGGGAACAGGGGGCAGGTGGATAGGGGATGGGGTCCTGCGGGGCCTGTCAGGGGGTGGGGTGTGGCTAGGGGGCAGGAGGGCAGTCAGGGAACAGGGAGTGGGGGGGTGGACAGGGGGTGGGGTCCCAGGGAGGGCAGTTAGGGGCAGTTAGGAATGGGGGAGGGTTAGGGGTCCTGGGAGGGGGAACTTAGGGGACAAGCAGCATGGGGGGAGGCTGGGATCTCGCCGGCGGGAAAGGATCGCCCTTGGGCTTGATGGTACGCCCAAGGCGTCCAGAAGGACCACTGCTGGGGCTGGTCCGGATCTTGGCCCCCATCCCCATAGAGCACGCTGTCTGGTCGCGAGGAGGCGGAAGGGTGTCTGGAAGGCCAAGGCGGGGCAGACCAACCCGTAGGACTGGTGCCGAGTGACGGTCGGTGCCGGGGAACGGTGCCGAGAGTCGAACCGGTGCCGAGATCGGGACCGGGACCTACGACCAGCGCGGTGCCGGGAGGTCGACCGGGATCGGGTGCGCCGACGGTATGATGGACTTCGTCGAAGCGGTGCCGAGAGCCAGAGCGACGTGCTGAGCGTCGGTCTGTAGATCGGGACCTGGACCGGTGCCGCGAGTACGACCGGCGCCGAGAGTAGGATCGGTGCCGGGACTGCGAGCGGCGTCGGGATGGCGAACCATGGCGTGAGCGGGATCGGTGCCGAGATCTCGATCGGGACCGGCGCCTATCCAGTGCTCCCGAGAGATGGAGGTTGGAGCATCGCTGGCTTTTCCCATAGAGGGAAGCGCCCGCACCGGCGGTGCCGGGGGCTGAGGCAGGGAAGGCTCAGTGAGCGCTATCAGGTCCCGCGCCGTCGTGAAGGTTTCTGGCGTAGTCGGGATCGTGAGCTCGACCACGGCACGTGCCGGGGAGCTATCAAGCACCGGACTCGACGGCCCTTGCCCGGCCGGAGTCGACGGTACGGGAAGCACCGGTGCCGCGGGGGCAGATAGTGGTGCGTGCCGGCACGGCTTTCCTGGCTCGGACTGCGGTTTCGGAGGCGCGACCGCAGGAGCCTTCGCCTTCTTCGGCCGAGGTGAAAGCGAGCGCCGCCGGGCTGGCTGCTCAGACGAGGACTTATGGTGCCGCGGTGCTGTGGCGGTACCGCCGCTCGTCCCCCGGTGCCGAAGATGGTGGTTTCGGTTGCCGGTGCGGTCGGTGCCGGAACTGCCGGAGTCAGGGCGGCCTCCATAAGGAGCTGCTTTAAACGGGAGTCCCGCTCTTTTTTGTCCGCGGTTTGAAGGACTTGCAGATGCGGCACTTCTCCGTCAGATGGGATTCCCCCAGGCACTTGAGGCAACGATCGTGGGGGTCTCCCGTTGGCATCGGCCGACGACAGGCCGAGCACTGCTTGAAGCCGGGAGAGCCGGGCATGAGCCTGGGTCCCGGAGCGGGCGAGGAGGAGTATACCTCAGCCCACTAACTATATACAACTACGTTTAACAACTATACTTATAACTATTAACTATTAACAACTACAAAACAACACTAACTAACTTAAGAACTATGTAGAACGGGTGAAACGCTAGGGATGTGGAGGTCAGCTAAGCCGCACTCCACGTTCCAACGACCGACACGGGCGGTAAGAAGGAACTGAGGAGCGGCCGGGTCGGCAGGGGCATATATACGGTGCCGCAAAGGCGCCACGCCAGGGGGCGCCTGCCGACCCGCCCGGTGTTGCTAGGGGAAAATTCTTCCGACGAACGTGCACGTGGCGCGCGCACACCTACTTGGAATGAATATGAGCAAGCACTCGAAGAAGAATCTCCCTTTCCCCATCTGGGGTATCTGGATGTGGGACTGGCTGAGCAGGTTAAAGCAGGTGTTAAATGTTTGCCTATTCCCTCCTAGGAGCAGGTGGACAGGAAGTGGGGGGTGGGGAGTGGGTGAATCTTGGCTTTGTCCCATTATTATGCTCACCTGGCACAGAAGCTGCTGTGATTTGCTGGTAATATGAGCCAGAAGCAAACTGCTACCCTCCTGAACGAAGGGGATGCAGTGGGGGCAGGGAGGGGAATGCCTAGTAGAGATATCTCTGAGTCAGAACCGTTTTTAGCAGCCAACTCCTGGCGCGGTGCAGCGTATGCACCAACCCTTTCCCCAGGCTCTGCTGACAGACACAGTCTAGCCCGGAGTAAGTCCCATCTCATTCCCTGCAAGTGGGAGGGACGTGGGTACAACGTGGACCTTTGATGTGGGCCAGGAACACTCTTGCTGTAAAAGTGAGGGGGAAGCTTTAGGTTCTAGCAGGAGTGAGGAAGGATCTCCTGTGGCAAACGAAATAAATGCTCTTTTCTGTTTTTCTCCCACTATCTAAGGTGCAGTTTGGGCAAGTCCTTCAAAGGTATTGCATAATTGTCTACACTTTATGCCAGTGTCTCTAGACTGCTTTAGTCTGGGAATTGGACAGGATCAGGCTAGGACACAAGATTTTACAAAGCTGTGTGACCTGGTGGCTAGCAGCTTGGGTCTCCTTAGTTCTAATTCTGGCTCTGACACAGACTCCCTTTGTGACCTGCCCTAGGACTGGTCACCAAACTTCTCTGCCTTTGGGTCCCCATCTGTAAAGCGAGGGTTACATTGGGATTTCTTTCCTCGAGTAGTGGGGTGGAGGGTGATGTGGTCAGATGAGTTGGAGAAATAGAAAGTGAAAGACAAAGTGATCTTAACGCCGCCTGTAGCCAGTTCCAGGGGAGACAGGCTGTTCTGTGCCAGGGCTCTTGCTGCATTAAAGGATCACAGGTTGGTCTCAGCGTGTTCGTTTGAATACTGCAATATGAATATTGAGGAGCTGCATGCAGGTCTGTTAAGTGTAATGAATCTCATGTGTTGCTAGTGCATGTAGGCCCTGCCACTGTCCCTGTCTCATTTCTGCATGCATTCAACTGAGCTCTGGGAAAACAGGAATATTGAGGCTGCAGTTTGTCTGGACCACCACAAAAAGCTGCTGTGGTGCCTAGTGAACAAGCAGCCTGGACTCTTTGCCTCTGACTCTGGCCTCTATCTGCTTCGTCAGCCATGCCTAGCTGCATGGAGCAGCTGAGAAGGAAGGAAGCAGAAACAAAGGCTCCAGCACTCTGGAGACATGAGTAGCACATGGGGATCAAGGGGGAATGAGAGTTGTTAGAGGAAAGGAGCTTGGTGGAACAGGAGTTGCTGGGGACTAATGGGGGCCACAGTGGGGAGAGGGGTTGCCAACTTTCAAATTGCAGAAAAATGAACACCCTTGCCGGGTTCCTTCCCCAAGGCCCCGCCTGACCCCACCTCTTCTCTGAGGCTCTGACCCTGCCCCACCCTTTCTCTCAGGTTCCACTCCCCACTCATTCCACCACCCCCATTGCTTGCTCTCCCCAACCCTTGCTCACTTTCACTGGGCTGGGGCAAGGCATTGGGGTGTGGGATGGGGCTCTTGACTGGGGCCAGGGATGACGGGTTGGGGTGCAGGATGGGGTGAGGGCTTCGGGAGTGAGTTTGGCTGTGGGAAGGGACTCTGGGATGGGGCCGGAGGTTGAGAAGCAAGTCAGGGGTGAAGGTTCCATCTGGGGGTGCAGGCTCTGGGGTGGGGCCAGGGATGAGGGGTTTGGGGTGCAGGAGGGGGCTTTGGGCTGGGATGCGGGCTCCTGGAGGGAGTTTGGGTATGGGAGGGGGCTCCAGGATGGAGTCTAGGGGTTCAGAGTGCAGGAGGGGGCTCAGGGCTGAGGCATGGGCTTGAGGTGCAGGAAGGGACTCCAGGATGGGGCCTAAGGGTTTCAGAGTGCAGGAGGGGGTTCAGAGTGTGGGGCCCAGGCAGCGCTTATGTCAGGCAGCTTCCGAGAAGTGGCTGGCATGTCTCTCTGGCTCCTAGGGGGAGGGGCGGCCACGGGGGCTCTGTGGTCCCCGGCCAATGGAAACTGCGGAGTCAGCGCTCAGGGCGGGGACAGCACACGGAGCCCCTGTGGCTGCCCCTACACCTAGGAGCCAGAGGGACATGCCGGCCACTTCCCGGGAGTTGTGCGGAGCTGGGTAGGGAGCCTGCCAGCCCTAGGCCAAATGGACTTTTAATGGCCCAGTTAGCGGTGATGACTGGAGCTGCCAGGGTCCCTTTTCAACCGGATATTCTGGTCAAAAACAGGACACCTGGCAACCCTAGTGGGGAAGAGGACTAATGCTACCCTGTAGCAGAATCCCTCTTAACCGGCATCTTTGCTCATCTGGTTACTTCTGGGTTTCCACAAACCCTCCCACCAACTGCTTAGGAATGCAAAAAATAAGATTCTGCCTCTCATGTCTCAGAGGAGCCCGTGAGAGGAATCTGGTGTCAATCCAATGCCTTTCATAAGCATTATATCCACACAACTTTTTTCAAACTGAAGTCTGTGGCTTGTACAGAGTCTGGCACAATGAGGCTTAACCTGGCTGAGGTCTTTAGCTGTTACTGCAATATAAATGTTAATTTATATATATATGTGCCAATTAGGGGCAAGTATGCAAAGTAATTAATGGGCTATTGTGTCACACATGAAGCTGCACAAAACTTGGCACGTTATATCCATGGTCTAGTGGACTGAATTTGAGTCCCTCTGTCACTTAGACCTGTGATTTAAAAAAGTGTCCATCAATTTTGGATGCTTCACTTAAAAAAAATGGAAGCACCCAAAATTAATGGACACTTTTTAAAAACATGAGATTGTGTGACTGATCTGGGAAACTGAGGAACACTCAATGAATAGATGCTTAAAAATAATTGGCCATAGTCTCTCTGTATCTTAAATTTCTCCACTGGGAAATGGAGATGATAAAAAGAATGCATTACCTACCTTGGAGGGCTCTTGTGAAGATTAATTACTTATGGCATGATTTGCAGAGTGCAAATTCAGCTCTCAGTAAAGTCAGCTTGAGCTGCCAGTGCCCGTTTGAAAATGAGGGCATTAATATTGGTAGAGAAAGCCAAAGAGTATAAGTGTTATTATTTCTAGTCTTTCCAGTTTGTAGCTGACCCAGAACGTGTGATCTCATACTTTTGCTCACCATCAGCCAAAAGGAGAAAGTTAACACTTCAGAACTGTGGAGAAGTGTTTGAGTTTGATTTTTCTGAATGCGAGGCACAGGCTCACAGTGGTTTTTATTCAAAACAGTTTGCGTTTCTTAGCTGAAGGACACTATTCATTAACATATGATCTTAGGGTAAGGCAGTTCACACCTGATGGTAGAATTCAAGATAGAGGCTACATCTTCACTACCTGCCATATCGGTGGGTAGCAATCGATTTCTCAGGGATCGATATATCACGTCTTATCTAGACGCGACATATTGATCCCCGAACAAGCTCCTGTCGACTCCGGAACTCCACCAACGCGAACGGCAGTAGTGGAGTCGACAGGGGGAGCCACGGATGTTGATCCTGCGCCGTGAGGACGGTAGGTAACTTGATCTAAGATACTTCGACTTCAGCTACGCTATTCACGTACCTGAAGTTGCGTATCTTAGATCGATTTCCGCCCCCCCCCGCCCAATGTAGACCAGCCCAGAGTATTTTAAAGCAGTAAAGTTTATTTCCTGATTATCTTTGATAAAGTATTAGCACAACTAGACATGCTTAGTTGTCTGACACACATGTAAGAGATGGAAAACATCACAGTAAAAAGAAATCTAAAGATCATTAAAGACGCAGTTAGATGTGACTGTGATATTTATTCATTCACAGAGATCTTGGAGACTGCTGAAGCTTAGGGCTGGTCTACACTACGGGGCAAAATCAGTCTTAGATACGTAACTTCAGCTACGTGAATAACGTAGCTGAAATCGAAGTATCTAAGATCAAATTTCTCACCATTCTCACGGCGCGGGATCGATGTCCGCTGCTCCCTCTGTCGATTCCACAACTCCATTCGGGTTGGTGGAGTTCTGGAATCGATATAAGTGCGTTCGGCGATTGATATATCCCTGAGAAATCAATTGCTACCCACCGATACGGCAGGTAGTGAAGACGTAGCCTTACAGAATAACTCACTAGGTCACCCCATTTGAATATAAATGATAGGAATCTTTTTTGGTATTAGAATTATATAAGTATGCCAAGACTAGAGAAGACTGTGGGGAACTTCAGAGAGTACCTAGCAAGTTAGGTGAATGGGCAGCATGATGGCAGATGAAATTCATTACTGACAAAAGCTAGGTAATGTTTATTGGAAGAAATCATTTGAACCACTCACACACGTTGCTGGGTTATAAACTGCTTGTACTGTAACAACTCAGGAACAAGACCTGGGTGTAATTGTGGGGAACCCAATGGAAACGTTTGCTCAACATGCATCGGCACACGAAAAAGCAATCAAAATGGTAGGACATAGAATGGAACAGAAAACAATTATTATGACCTTATGTAAATCAACTGTATGCCCCCCACCTAGAATTCTGTGTTCATTTCTGGTAATCCAATCTCATAAAAGGTGATAGCAAAAACAAAAGGGGTTCAGAGATTAATAACAAAAATGATTGGAGGAGAGTGAAGGGGGACTTTCATAAAAGGAGGGACTAAAAAGATTGGGACTGGTTAGAGATGAGACGAAGAGGAAGGAATATGACAGGTGAATACAAAATAGTAATATTGAGAAGGCAAACTGGGCACCCTATTTACCCTCTGTCATATACAATTGAAAAGCAGTGAAATTGAAAAGCAATACATGTAAACTCATTCAAGGTAATGCTTTTTTACATAGCACATGGAACTCATTGCCACAGGATATGATGGAAGCCAAGTGCTTAGTGAGATTTAAAAAAAAAGAGAACATCTATATATTAGATATGATAAACTTTTAAAAAGGGATATAATCTCTCATGCTTCAGAGGGCACGAATCAAACACTCTCTTGGGGAGTTAAAAAAATCCTTTAGCCCACAGTGGACAATTACACAACAGCTTTTCTTGCACCTTCCTCTGAATCATCGGGTACTGGTCAGTTAGAGACTGGATACTGGACCAGATGAGCCAGGCATGAGATTCTCATGTGCCCATTTTTTGGGCAGGATTTGCAGATGTACTTAAGTGAAATTCAGTGGGACCTGTGCTCCAGAGTCACTTAGGTGAAAAGGTGGCTTGTGATTCAAATTCACTTAGGAGCTTTTGAAAATCTCATAGCTTTCTTTTTAGTTTTTTCAGGAGAACAACAACAGAGACAACTAACGTCTTTTATTGGGATAAAAACAGTGACACGTGTGTGTGTGTGTGTGTGTGCGCCTTAGAATACTAAAAGAACTTATGACCTATCAGCATATAGATCCTATTGGTAGCTGATTTAGAACCAAATCCTGCTTGCCTTACTGATGCAATTAGCTTGATTATCGTCACAGGGATTTTCATATGATTAAGATGAGCAGGGTTTGATCTTTATTACAGTAACCAATAACATATGCAGAACCAGACTATAGAATATACACACTGTGCTTGATGTTATGGTGATGGGCACTATGGAAAACCCATTGAGAGGGAGACAGACAGACAGGTAACACAGTAGTTTTCTGACTTCTAAAATGAGGATCAATTTGACATTATTTTAAATGGAAAGAGAAAACATGACAATAGGGGTTATGTTCTCAAATATTTTATCTATGTAACTGTATCTATTGTTACTTTCTCTAACTCAACCCACAGATTTTCCATAGGAGAGAATAGGGAAATTAGCTGTACTCAATTTCCATTAATCAAAAATAAACAAACAAATAAATAAAAATCTGAAATTTTCAATTGTGCAGTGGTAGTTCTTGCCTATTATTGTGGTACATAAGTGCCCTCTGGATATTTGCCCTGTAACCAGTGGGTTGATATGTGTGTGTGTGTCTGTGAGAGAGAGAGAGAGACTGACTTTTAAAAAGAGCCAGTCGGAACAGAGATTCTGCATATTCAGAAATATAAGAAAACATCACAAATCTTAATGCAGGCTGAAGAAATTGCAAGTCATCCAGTGAGCAAGAGAGCTTGAGAAATCTATTTGTCCACTGGCCCATGAAGAGTAGGACAATTTCCCAGGCAAGGAATGGAGACAATCAGAAGACTTTATGAAGTCCACTAGGGATCTTCCTATGCTGATATAATTCACATGTGAAGTGTGTGTAGATGTTAGAGGCAATACAAAATCCATTGACAGATAAAGAGTAAAACTGTTCAATGGCTGGAAGCTGTAAAAGCGTTCTCAGTAGTATTGCTGGCAGGTAAAAAAAATTCTGCTTTTAGTTATGATAGTCCCTGGTTCTAGTTTGTATTCTTAATATGCGTCAGTTGAAATTATATTAGGGATGGGCACAAGCCACAACACTGAGATCCAGATCTGAATTTTGAAGCACCAAAGTTCAATGATGTTGGCTTCATCCATCAGAAATCAAAATGACATCTGCAAAATTTGGACCTAGCTTTGTTTTTTGAACAACTCTCAAGCTTAGGGGTGTTTGGATCCAGGATTTTAGTTTACATATGTCTATATGTATGTGAAGTACCTCTGAATTCTTGATCAAATCCAAGTTCATGGATGTCAATGGAATTTTGTCATACTCTGTCATACTCTGATCCCAAATTGGAAGCCCCCTATACTGGGACTCAAATTTAGTTCTGTGTTTGTACACAGGAGCTAATTCAGTGCTAAAGGAAGAATGTTATGCCTGATGAAATATCACTGTTACTAATACTGCTAAAGTCGATTAATGGAGATTTTCCTTCTGAAGATCAAACTTCGGAATTAGGACTTCTAATGTTTAGACAGAACTCTGCAAGTTTTTGGAGGGCTTGTGCCAGTTCAGGTCCCAGCTAAATCCATCACTCTCAATCCATCAGACTCTCAGTAAGAGAGAAAAGAGAGACACACTTATTAAGTTTTGAGTTTCTAAGTGAGATCTCCTCTGCTTGACTTGGAACACTCTTAATATGTCTACTAATAAAAGTATTCACTAAGGAGAACACAAAGGCACGCATACCTGAAAAAGAAATCCTATTCACACCTAATACATTAGATACATTGTTCACAAATACCAGGGTTCTTTTGTGAGCTCTCATTGAATAGAAGCAGCCACATGTGCTTCCCAGTCAAAAAGTTTTAATTAATTGCGTCCAGTCATTTTCCTTATGTAAAATTGGAATAGTTATAGAAAGGACTGGCTGTGGATGGTTTTGGTAGCGGTGGGAAGGGGGATGTGTGGGGAAGTATTATAATAAACTACTTGAAATGTCTAAGGCAGAAACCAAAAACAGATAAAAGCAATTTCTTCTAGGCTATTTACCTGAAGTAAAATTCTTCAAAATCAGCTTCATACAAAATTATTGGATCTTCTTAATTAAGACCTGAAAAAGATTTGGTCATGGACATCCTGAAAAATATCATGACAAGACAGATAGGTGCAAGTGACACTCTTTGGCAGATGAAAATATATATCTGACAAGATTAACTATTGGGAGGGCAACAACAGGTACGAAAGAGTGGAATGCCAGACAGATCAACTCAAGATAAAGCAGCAAACACAAAGAGAAAAAAGAATGAGGAGTACTTGTGGCACATTAGAGACTAAGAAATTTATTTGAGCATAAGCTTTTGTGGGCTAAAACCCACTTCATGGGATGCATACAGAGAAAAAGTTGTCAGAAGTCTGTGCTCTACCCAGATGAGTTATTAACCAGGGTTTACAACAAGTGAGTAGGTCTATCCTTTTCATTTGCTGACTCTTAAGTTAGTTCATCTGTAACCACAGCATTTTATTTTCTTTGCTGAGTGTTACAATGATTGTTTCCCATGCCTTGAACTGCCTGGGCTCTGTTAAATGGATTGAAAGATTGCCCAGTTTCACTGATTTTCTTTCTGTATCTTTTTCTGAAATTCTAACTTCCTACACTAGCAATCCTTAGTAAATCCCAACAGATATCGTTACATCTTCTGCGCCAACATGCACTACAGAGACTTTCATAACAGCATCAGTTTCCTGCTCGCCTCTACGACATCACCACTGATAACTCTTCCTCTTAAGCAGTTTTCAAGTCAGTGCATTATCAATGGATAGATAGATCAAGATGACTGAAAAACAAAGCTCAGAAATTCTGTTGCCTTCTATATTTTCTGTCTGTTGCTCAGCAAGACTTTCCCAGATTCAAGATGGAGTTATTTCAACTGCATTTCTATAGAAATCTCCACTACAGGTCATCAAGGGGACAGAACTGTGGACCTTCAATGTCACAAGCACAGGTCTCTATTATCTGAGCTGAAAGAACAACTATTACCTAGCAGATACAGAAGGCTTTCTTCATCTGCGTATAAAGAGGAAAACCCCAGACCAAAAAGCATATTACATTTTTTTCTTCTTCCTGCCTTTGATTATATCATAGTCTGTGGTATTTAAGCATCAGACGGTAATCAGAGCCAGCAGTGAATATGCCCCAAAAGGCACATTCTCAGTCTTCCCACCATTCCCAATTTGGTCTTTTCCAGGTTATTTCTCTGGAACATTGTTTACTCATGTCTAGAGCCTACCTAGTGTATGAGAGGTGTGACATATATAAATCCCAGCTCCACTTGCAGATAATAAACAGGGGTCAGCACTGGCTGTCACTACACTGATGTGGGAAATGGTCTGCTGGTTGGCAAGGATGGGATGAAACCAAATATATGTTGCAGAAAGTATTCTGCAGGCTGGGTGATTTTGTTCCAGCCACCTTAGCAGGTAAGGACTTCTCAGCACCTATAAAAGGAAAGTATTGTCAGCAAAGGATCCATTTGTGATTGGAACTGGACTACCATAATCTTGATATTCTAGAATGTCGATCTTGGATGAGTGAGTTCCCCACACCTTTGGGACTCTCTTCCCTTCTTTGTCTGTAACAGAAATAGTTTGCCAACCTTCACATTGCTCTGCAGAGCCCAACATTTCTGCCATGTTCATAGGGAGATGAGTAATGGGTAACTGAGGTGCAATACTATGGTGGGGATTTGGAGGGAAGGTTGGGCTAACTGACTTTTGCTATACTCTGTGTTGTTGCTGGCTTATTTGCTCGTGGAGCAACTGATTAGTGTAGTTTGGAAACGTTGTTGAGGACTCATGGAGCTTTGGATGGATGCTCTCTCTTGCAGAGAAATAAACCCTTAATTAATAAACAGGTCCAGATCTTCAAGTATTTTAAGAACCTTGCTGTGGCCTCACATCTAGGCAGAAGAAGGTGCAGCAGCTCCAAAATGCTCCTGGGTGTTTCTGCTGAGTTTTATGGTGGGTGGTCAGCTCTGTAATTCTCTGCACTATCTCAGGCATCGGAAGTAGCAAAGCACTGACCAGATGGCCCATCCCTGCAGCAGTGTGATATATTTGAGTCAGTTTGACCTTTTTTGTATTTTCCAGTTTTAAAAAAAAATTACTAAATTTTTTTTTTAAGCCAAAATGGTCCACACAAAATTACCCCTCAAGATACAACCAGTATTAGTGTCCACCTACATTATTCATAATTAAAATACTGGTCTATAGCAGGGAGCTTTACATTGAGAACCTGATGGTTGTATTTCAGGGCCAATAGGATCTGAACTTTAATAAAGGAGGAGTTTGGATCCAGAATTTCATACCCATGTAAAATGATTCAGTCCTTTTTCTAGTCACATCCTCTGTTTTTCTCAGTTCTGCTAATTCTTCTAGGTTTTTTTTTACACCCTCCCAATATAATATATAAAGATTCAGCACGAGTGCACTGGCAAAATATGTTCACACAACTACTGATTGTACTATCTCCTGAAAGTGTGTGTGTGTGAAAACTGGGCAACTGCCATCATGGCACCTTGAAAACCATTTATTGCACTGATCTGTGACATCACTGGCCCATAGGACAAATAAGGGGCATCTATGAATGACTGGATCCAAACTTCAACAAGAGGGTTGATGGATCTTTTATCCTGAAGGTTCTATCAACTGACAGCACAGCATTGCTAGTTTGTATAGCCACAAGAACCCTGTTAATTCACAGCATCCTTGATTTTTATTTTACCCTGAGCAGAAGGTGGGTTGGACAATAATATCCAGTCTCTATGAGATTGAAGTTTTCCTCCTACTTGGTATAATCATAGAGAAAATGTAAATCAAAGACACATAAATTACTGGCCTCTTGTTTTATAAACTTCTTTTCCTCATTTGTTACAAAGTCAAAACAGTTTGACATTTTGACAGCTGAATTTTTTTCCAGGAGAGAAGCTTCTTGACAGAAGTTATTACTCAAACTCATTTCTCACTGCCTTTTAACGACATAACAGTGTTCCTTTTTTCTTATAGCATGTTACTGTCACAAGATTTTCATATGTCCCAGGTACAAGGTTACTCCCACGGATTATGAGGGCTGAGCCATATAACACCCCTGCTTGCACTGTCCTTAAAACATGTCCATGTATTACATAGAGAATAAAGAACAGGGCTGGGAATTTGTGAATTATGGAGTTCTATTTCCATTGACAGGATGTGGTGATACTATAAATCATCAGGGAAAATGTCCAATATCACCAGAACCTCAAGTTAGAATATTGATCTATAATTCAAAACTGTCCAGGTCTTTTACTGAATATACATAATTGATCCACATCTCCAATCCATGCATTTCCTCCTAGCTGTCTTTTTTGTTACCTCTTCTACCCCTTCTCCTTACCACTATTGCTGTCCTCCCTCACAGCCTCCTCTGTACGGTTGATGATGTTCTCCCAATCTCCTCCCCAGATGCCCCTCTCCCAGCACCAAGCTTTCTTTCTTCCAATGTACAAGACAGACACAAAGAAGATGGGATGCAATGCGAAACATAGCAGTGGAGATGACAAGTATGGTTTGTTTCAGTTACACATGCACACACTTATTGTGAGCCTCCTGGATTAATAAGAGGGACTGAATGGAGGGAAGGTGGGGACTTGGCACATGTGGCCAAAGAGAGAATTCCATACAATGTATGATGCTGAAAATTAATTTGAATAGAGCTGCAAAAATTAAACAATTTCACCATGAACCTTCATATGAACCCGATGCGATGATCCTTGTGTAGACAACTCATGAACAGAAAAGCAGGTGAAACTAATTAAACACATTATTCAGTTTTCAGACAAGTTGTGAGATAGAGTTGTGTGATGTAATTTTCCTAATAATAAGCTATGTCTGAATGATGATGGGGGAAATCTTGAAGGGTTTGGAGATCAGTTCTGACACGCACTCAGAAGTCTGGATGCTTTTTGCTAGCTGAACTTTTTGAAAGAGGAGAATTTTTGGCTGGAATACTTCTGAGAACAGACTGGCCCACAAGATGTCCAGTAATTCTTGCTTGTGGTTGGAAAGGCTGAGAACATGAATCACCTTTTGTACAGTATTTTCTTTTTGTTCCCATTTCAAATCTCAGATACTGGGTACTTGTATGGCCCCCCCATCACCACAGTATCTGATCTCCTCACAATCTTTTAGTATATTTATCCTCCTGTAGAGGTAGGGATGTGCTATTATCCCCATTTGACAGCCCAAGGTCCTACAGAAAGGCTGTGACAGAGTAGGGAATTGAATCCAGGTCTCCCAGCTCCTGAGATAGTGTCCTAACCACGCAATCATCCTTCCCCACAAAGTGTACCACAGCAAAATTGGAAATAAAGTTAACTGAACATTTCTGAACTCTGCCAAAAGGTTCGGTTCGAGAAGAGTTAGGTAGGGGGAAAAACCCCAAACACTTAATTTCCTTAAATATCTGCACATCCCTAACATTTATGTGGCATTCCTCATCTATGAATGAGGCCTTTGATGCTGGTCAGAAAATCCTAGAAAATGTTTTTCAGAAGAAAGTTTCCCCTATTATTTTTATTTCCTGACTGCTATCCATGACATAAGTAAACATAATCCTTTGCCCAGTTTGTAACTTAAAAGCAACACATTTAGCTGAAAATATGTCTGTTTGGTTCAGATGCCAAATAGTTATAATTTAGATTTCAGAAAAGATGATACAGATATAGAGGAACAGGATTCTTAATATGCTAGAGCTACTATTGCATCTCCTTAGCAAAGACGGCATTTACTGTCACCAAACAAGTTCAGTACTTTTGTCATTAAAACGTCATCTGAGTATCGCTATCAAATAAATTGCATCGTGACCCACTTATAATGTACTTTAACGTAATGAAATTCTCCTTAAAGAAGTCATTTGATATGATGACTGAAAGCAAATTACTTTGATAAGTTCCTGATACATTGAATTTTTTCTCCTAATGAAGATTTAATGAAAACAATCACTTCTCTGAGTTGTGAACTTCTGACAGCAGGACTGTAAAGTACATCTAATGACAACCACATTAAAGTAGTTTTAAAGCCATAGCATAACCCTAATTTTATTATTTAGCAGAGCAAATGGTACTGTACCTCTCACTGCAAAATGCGACTCTCCGTTCCTTTAAGTGCATTTTTAATAGCCCCTTGAGAAGCAGTCCCACAAACAGAATATCGATTGTCACTGACTACAGCTCATTCCAAAGTCTTTGCATTATTGTTTGGATATGAAACTTTAATGCATTAGCAAGAGCAATTTATCAAAATAGGAAGCAATATCTTCAGATCAAACACACTGAAAGGTCCAATGATAATGATGCTGCATATGCATGTACATAAGGCATATTCATTCATTAAGTTCCTGCTACTTATCTTGGTGAGGGTCATGTGCAATGACAAATACCCGAACTTGCAACCTGTCTCCAAACAAGGAAGATGCATAATCCACATTGCTTTGTTTTGCCTCAAAACCCCCAGCCTGTGATTTTCTGACATTGCCCTGTCTAGTTATGCTAAACCAAGCACATAATGAAGTGTATAAGGCTTATAACTTTGCATATCACCTCATATTCCTCTGGACTCATTCTCTTGAGGAAAAAAAGCCCTTTCAAGGAGAATATTTTTAATTTCCCTCACTGCCCCCACCCAAATCATTCAACATCAAACTAAACATACATCATTTCCATCTCTAGCCACAACAGTTGGAGGGTGGGGGCGGGACGAGGCAGAACCTTTTCTGTCTGAAACTAGAGTTCTTGTCTAGCAAAACAATTAAATGTAAACAGTGCAGCTGAGGCTTTCATTATGCAAAATGAATGGACCCATTATGCTGCCCATGGCAATAGGTTATATTTTAAATAGTTCTTGATCAGGAAAATCACCCTTTAATGCTTCACTTCTCCTTTTCACATGACAGCAGGGAAACTCCAGGCACATTTTACATGTTAATAGCATATATTCCTTATCTAACAGGTTTCAAGACTCACATCTTCCCTCTCCTATTTTAGGACCCCCCCCCCAACTCCCCCCGCAACCTTAGAAACAACCCAGCGACATGGTAGATAAGAGGTAAAGTGTTTTCTTCATGACCTCTATGCATTGTACTCCATGGGAAAAGCAACGTGGAACGCACACTCAGCAGGCTATAGAGATTCAAACCAGTTTGTCCTCAAGGCATTTCTGCCATAAAACGTAGTCATATCAACAGTATTTTTATTATAAGCAGCCTGGCTTCCCTTACCCCCAGCCCCTCTCTGCTTACTGCTTCTCACTCTGCACCTGGCTGCATTTGGAAACCCACAGAGCAAAGCATAAACAATAAGCATCAAACAGCAACAGATTCCTTTGTTTTACATGCAAATCCTACCTCTGGTAGTTGTCACATCTTCCTCGGGAGCAAAGTCTAATTATTAGCAAACAGAGATCCAGAGGAATCCTCCAAACTGCCACCAGCTGTTAAACGCTGTCATCATTACCTCCTTGAGCCTTTTTGGACCATTAATGTCACAACCCCTGCTAACTCATAGCTTAAGACTCCCTGCTCAAAATGTCTGAAATAGTTTGGAAGGACAATAGGAATGACAGGCACACTAGACAGCCATGCTTGAAATTAGTTATCTGATGCTCTGCTAAGGCTGTTTTGTAGTGTTTTAAAGCATGCATTAGGTAGGATTTATTAACCTATCCTAGGCATGCTATTTCTGTTTTCATTAAATGCTGTAGCAGGATGTCTGTTAGAAATGCAGTGATAGGTCTAACCCCTTTCCCCCCACTGCTTTTAATCCTCATGTTAGAGGAGAAAAAAAAATCAGACATCCTTAAACTTACTAAGGGTACCATTTCTGCAGAAAGGAGTTTCACACATTATTTTGAAACTAAAGAGAAATTCATTCCTTGAAATGGAAGGTACAGTAGCTCCCAGAACTAATGTAAATTAAAAGATTAATCTTCATGCCACAAAATCCCTATCCACCCCAATCCTGTGCTACAGAGTTAGTGAAAGTATTGATTAAAATCTGAAACTTCCCAATGTTTTCTAAGGCAAATGCAGTATTAAGTCAGTAAGGATGAAGCATCTACATGATCTTATTTTCAGTTGCTTATTTAGTGCCATAGGTGTGTGTGAGGATTAACCAAAATTAGAATATGATTCATAGATAGCAGCATCTCTGTTTACAGTCTTACTGCACAAGTTGCTACACTACAGAACAAACAGAATGATAATGAGCAGAATAAACAGAGTGCCTTTATGGTCTTTACAGTCAATGATTTGTGGAAAAGGTGGGGCTTTGGGAGGGTTCTTTCCTACATCTGTTTTAGATATGATTTATGTGTAAATATAAATCCAAAACTTCAAATGATAAAATTTAGAATATTAGACTCTGGAGCCTTTCACTTTTAGGTGACTGGTTCAATATCAGCCCAGGTCAGTAAAGATTAAAGGTTGGCTATTCAGTGTTGCTAGTCTGGTTTCGAGTGTATAAACATCCACTTTTCAAAAGCCACCAGCACAAAAACATCTTTGCTGGCAGCAGAAGCCAAGAGGCCAGAGGACTGAACTTGCAGATCAATGCCAAGAAAGACTGGTAGGAATGGGTGGAGAAGTTACTACTTCTGGTGTCCACACAGTGCAGTTCAATGGTTAAAAAGTGAACTACTGTGTCCAGGGCTCTCAATCCAGCACATTTCACAAGCATTAATTTACAATGAAAACAATCACAGTGAGCAAGCAGGGAAATGAATCATGATCGGAGCAATTAGAGAGCAAGGCGGATCAATGTAGAGATTGTTAAAAAAATAGATTCAGCTGTATTAAGATGTGGGATTTGATGGCATAATAACCCACCCGCCTTCATTCCTGAAAAAAAAAAATCAGCAATGAAGAGGTTAATAAACCAGTAACAAAGAGAAAATGCGTATCAGTTTTTATCATTAATGAGTACTAGATGGCACAGGGGATTGGTTGTGGGATGTGAAACTTTTCCTTTAGCGTCATTGGTTTGAATTTGTACTAGTGAGTCACTTCTGTATAGCTGAAGCTCAACATTGCTGGATAGGAGATCATGGGCCTATGTTAAACCAATAGATAGCTTCAGCCCAATTCCTAGGGAGCACGTCAGACTGGAGGCACTGCTGCTGCTGAGATTAAAAGCCAGTCTGCTGACCCTTCCAACCAGTCAAGCAGCCTACTACAGGCCAGCTGCACTTATTAGGTTGCCCAGAGACTGACTTTGCTATGGACCCCATGTTAGGGACTAAAATATAGGTAGTCTGCCCTAGTAGTCAGAGCCAGAGTCAGGTCTAGTGGGTGGAGCAGGCATCCAGCAAGCTGAGGGTCAAAGCCAAGGTCAGATGCTAAATGGAAGAGCCAAGGGTCAAGCTGGAGTAAGGGACAGAAGTTGTGGGCTGGGGTGAGAGCCAGGGCTGGTCACTGAGGATTGAGGGCTAGGTGTAAGGGCAAGAGGAGAAGCAAGAATCAAGCACGCCGTAGGAGGATAATTGGAACAAGAGTGAAGGCAGGGGCAAGGCAATAGCTAGGAACATTGCAGGAATAGGGTTGGGTGCAGGAGGCAGGCACAAGCAGGGTCCAATGCAGCCAGAACAGGAAGCCTCCTTTTTGCTCAGACAAACTTCCTGTTCCTCCTCCTGATTTAAATACTGTTGCTGGACCAATTGGTGGAGCAGAGCAACCCTCAAATCAGATCTGCCATGGGTGGTGCTTGACTGGGGCAATAACTCTTATAGCTTCCAGCCCCTCAGGTTTTAGAAGCCATTAGGTGGACGCCAGGATGTGGCAGCTCTCCGGGGACTCCCAGATTTGGGAGTATGTTATTTCTGGTCTTGAACCCAACTGGATCTGCTCAAGTCCTGATTCCTGACAATATGTCCACACTGCAGACTCTGGCTTGCAGACTTAGCATTTCCAAGCCTGTGTTTGAACATCCACACTGCATTGTAAACCTGGGTTTACAGTTACTGGACCCATGTCTCACAGCTGTGCTAATGCATCTATCCTGCATTAGGCAGACCTTCTGACTCAGGTCTGTGGTTTGATTTGCATCCACTCTGCAAAATGACAGGGCTTGGACCTACGTTACAGCAGGACTTGGGCCCTGACCCTCCATCCCCTAGCAGGATCCTGTGACCTGGGTCCTGATTGCTTACAGACCTGAGTCAGACTGATTTGTGTGTGTGGCTGGAAGTGGGGCTTGGACTCCAACTTGAGTCAGTGCTCAGGCTTAGTGTGCAGTGTAGACATATCCTCTAAGTTCAGCCTGCACAAAACTATGTTGCTACTGTTCCAGGTTGGCTGGAATCTTCTTCACAGATCACTAAGTCTTCACCAAACAGCATGTTTCAAGGTGGCTTCCTTTGTATATTCTCATGTATCACATCTATGAGCACTGCAGACAAAAAAAGAGGCTCAGTGCTGACTCCTGATGCAGGTCAATGCTTACTGGAAGTTTTCTATTGTAGCCCCATTGGATTTTCACTATGTTAGAGCATCCATCATACATATCTCCTGAATAAGATAGACATATTCTTTTGGCACACTTCTCTATTACAAACTCCACCAAACTAGTTAGAATAATGGAATATGGGTTAGAAGGGACTGCAAGGGTCATCTAGTCTAATCCCCTGCCAAGATGCAGGATTTGTTGTGTCTAAACCATCCAAGACAGATGGCCAGCCTCCTTTTGAAAACCTCTGGTGAAGGAACTTCCACAACCTCTCTTGGCCATCTGTTCTATTGCCCTACTGTTGTTTCAGTAGGAAGTTTTTCCTGAGATAATCTAAATCTGCTATACTGTAGTTTGAACCCATGGCCTCTTGTCCTGCCCTCTGGCAAGAGAGAACAACTTTTCTCCATCTTTTTTTATGGCAGCCTTTCAAGTAATTGAAAACTGCTATCATGTCCTCCCTTAATCTCTTCTTGGTACACGATCACATGCTTTTCCCAGGTTCACAAAGACCATACCTCTAAATTCGCCTTGAAGTTTGGTAGCACAAATATGGCATCAGCTTCTCCTTCCTGGTATGTATCCAAAATGACCCTTCCAAATTTCCACCATTCCATGCAGATGCTTTTCAATAACCTTCTCCTATATTTTCACAGAATGTGGTATTAGCTTAATTGAATGGTAATTAGCACACAGTGTAATGTCTATTTTATGCTTAAAAATAGGCACTACAAAGCTTTTATACTATTCATCCAGCATTTTTTCTATTTTAAGAATATCACTGAACAAACTTGTAAAATACTTGATGCCTTCCATTCCCACTGACTTCATCTAGTCCAGGTGCTTTCTCTCTTTGTATTTTCCTAAGCACCCCTACAGCCTCCTTCTTCTATATGTAATCTATCATGCCCTGGTTGGTCTTATAAGTTCTTAATTCCTCCCCTGGGTTCTCCTCATTCTTCTTGCTTTCAAAATAAATCACCCTAAACATTGTTAATTGATACACCATTTATTGGCAATATACCATCTTCATTTCCAATGTAAACAAATTTGTTGGCATTGTCTCACTTGCCTTGGCAAGTCTATAGTTGGTTTACTGTACCTCATGTCCTCCTAATTGGTTATATAGCTTCTCATAGGTCCTACTTTTAGTTGTTGCAACTCTTCTTTTGGCCTCCTTTTTAGCCTCCAAGTATGCCATCTTATCAGTCTTCAAGTTTCCCAGTGGATTATTCAAGTTCTGCATTCCACCCCCAAGTCTCCCTTCTTATCCTTTTCAGCACTAGTTTCATCACTCCTAGGACTTCATGTGCTATTTCTAGCAATGTTGCTTTAGTTTGAACCAATTGTCCTCTATGTGCCCCTATGTGTAGTCAGGATGTTTATGGATTACTCTTTAAATTTTTTTTCATTCTCATCTTTCATTCCCATTCTCAAATGAGTGAATAAGCTGAAATGTGCAAGCTGGAATCTCGGAAAGCTGACAAAGAAATTTGGATCTATGTGAGGCCTTAAAGAGGAGAGTAGTAAATATAGCTTGTGTACAAGAGACCAGATGGAAAGTTGTAAAGCTAAAAGCTGGTGAAGAGAAATAAAATCTCTTTATCGGGGAGTTCAACCTCCTGAAATGACGTTGGAGGTATTCTGGATAAAACCATGTAGAGGCGTGGGATAGAGGTTACCAGAAGGTTGGACTGACTGACAAGTGTTAAGCTTTGTTGGGAAGAGGTAACAGTCCATCTTGTAAATGGGTATGCACCACAATTAGGAGAGGATCAGAAAGTAAAAGAGGAATGTTTGATAAGTTGTTGTGACTTACTGGAAATAACCACTCAATGATCAAGTAATGATCAGAGCAGATTTAAATGCACACGTTGGAACTGTGAAAGCTGTCCATTGAGGGCATGGCATTGGCACCAAAAATGCCAAAAGGGAAATGGTCCTATAGGCTTGTCTGGTACTGGTCTTGGTGATCACACTACACCTTTCAAAAGAGGGAAAGCCATTTCCTAACTTATAACAGTGGAGGATGCAAGTAAACCAATTTCTTTTAAATAATAAGAACAGATAGATCATGGAAATCAGTACTAAGGGAATACCCAATGACTGCACTGAGAGACAGCACAGATTTCTCCTTATGGAGTTCAGAATGAAGAGAAGCAAGTACCAGTGCAATACCTGTTTGATGGATAATTTAAGAACTTCCTGTCCATCCAGCATCTTTCATGAGCACTAAATTCACTTTAAGGGAAAAAAGAGCTTCTTGTCCTAAGCAATATATTCCTGATTCACTAAAGGCTCAGTGTAGAAATGATTTGTATATGGGATGTGATAACAGTTCTAGAGGCATCAGGCAGATTCAAATGGAAGACATAGACACACTTCCTTGACTGATTGTCTGTAGAGAAACATCATGAACTATCCAGGAACCTATTCAGAGTGGATGATACTCAAACAGCCTACACAGGAGTTAATACTATAATTACTATTCAGAAGTTTGGTAGATATTATCCAGGGCCTGGCTGCAAATTGTTTGTGTAGACAAGCCCTCCAAAGGGATTCTTTAGAATGAGTCATTTCCTCCCCTGTTCCACAATAGAGGAACCCCCAACCCCATGACCAGAGCTATCTTCTTATTGGGTGCAGGTTCTTGACCACTCTTTGGGGTCGGGGGCCAGTGAGAGGAAGTGGCACACATTGCCAAGGCAGGATAGGGGTGAACAAGTGGAAAAAAGTCAAGAGTATGACTATGTGTGGAGGCTGATCTGACATGCAGGTGGAAAGTGAAGTTGGGAGATACTTCTATCTCATAGGGGCTGGGAATGCTCCTGGCAGTAGGTAGCTAGAGGAGTTGTAATGAGGTGAGTAGGATCTCCTTGGTCACATAGTGAGAGAGCAGGCATGAGGAGGAGCTCCTGCTGGGGAGGAGGCAGAACGGAATGAAAAGGATGTGGGACTGAAAATAAGTCTTCTCATCTTGGGTGTCTCAATGGAGAGCCAAGACTCCTAAACTCATT
Source organism: Chelonoidis abingdonii (assembly GCF_003597395.2). Lineage (NCBI taxonomy): Eukaryota > Metazoa > Chordata > Testudines > Testudinidae > Chelonoidis > Chelonoidis abingdonii. The sequence continues at coordinate 12,266,659 of NC_133776.1, forward strand.
CCCAGGGCCCTAAAGATGAAAGGAATAACCTCAATACACTACTAACATTTTTTGTTGTTGCTACAAAATTTAAAAAACCAACTCCTTAATTAGAAATAATTAGCTCCTGTTTCTCCTTCTTGATAATACATATTCAAGAGCTAGACTAGATGGACCACTGATCTGACCTAGCTTGGCAATTCTTATGTTCCTAGGTAATGCATATGCTTTCTGAATGTCCCCTCCCCCCAACAATTGCTTACTTGTGCTCTCAGTTTGGAACCATCAGTAAAGTCACATTGATTTTAATGGGAGTGGAGGTTACTCAGCATCTTGCAAGAGTAATATCTTACTGAGATATCTTATTGAGATACAATGGGGATGCACCAATGTAAATTGTTTTTGACTCTTCTTTCTTTGATCAATGTTAGTTTTTGACCAATATTAGCTTGGGAAATGGTCTAGGAGAGATGGAGATAAGGAATTCAGAGGATCTGTAGTTTGCATGCTGATTGTCAGTTAAACAGTGTAATGAATGGAACAATTTATGCATAATTTCATTATGAGACATCCAAATTATAATGAAAATTTGATAGTTATACTTTCTAGTTATATATGATACAAATACATATGCTAATTGCGTATGAAAGTACACAATATAATTAATGTTGCAGGTTATGCACACAGTAACCTCTTCTCCTCCATCAGGGACAAAATTCTTTAGGAGCCATAGGAATTTGGTTTGAAGTTATACATATATTAGTAAACTATTCTTTCCATTCCCATGCTATGTCACTTTCAAAGGAGCTTTTCAGTAATCCAGCAGATGACCTGGTGTCAGTCAGCTATGAAAGAGAGTGCAGAACTAATCCACTGATGGCCAGTAAAGGTTGGATCTATTCAACAACTGAGACTGACAGTATATAAAGTAGCTACAATCTGGGTATGGACATTACATACATTGCAAGTACCACTGTCTGTTGCATCAAGAGCGTGAAATTAATTGTAAAAGAGAATTAGATTTAAATAGTCAGTGGGATCCTTAAAGGAGACTGGTCCAAACCTAATCCCAATCTGGATTTTGAGGAAATCTGAACCAAAATCCAAAACTGAATGTTTTGTCTTGCACCTGTTCCTGTGATTAACTAACTTGAAACCCCATGTTTAAACACCTCCATATTTTGAAGAAGCTTGACTCTGGATTGAGATCTCAGTGAGGTGGTTTGGCCCCATCTCTACTCATTTAGGATTTAATTTTCCATTTCTGTATGGGATATTACTGAAAGCAGGCTAAAAAGTTCAGAAAATAATCTGAGTTTATTTGAACAAGCCCAGTTTGAGTCTTTTGCACCAAACTTGAACATCAAGAGCATGAACTTTAGCAGACTCAAAATGATCATGACACCTGACTGGAAGAGCAAAATTTCCAGGAGTCTTTCATGGGCATACCTGGATTGTAGCCGCTTTCAGGCAGGGACAGTCTTTTTGTTATATGTTTTTACAACAACTAGCATGTTGGTGCATGACTGAGATTCCTAGGTGCTACCTCAATAATAATAGAGTATCACTGACAAGAGTGATCTGACCACACAGGGAGGTAGAAGAGCCTTTCAGGAATCCCATGGTGATAACATATACATTACTTCTGTATCAAACAGAAGTCCCACAGCCGAGAGAGAGGTCTGTGGACATAGTTCTGCCCTTACTCTATAGATGGACAGCTATCTGGCCTCATGGCTCTCTATGTTCCATTCCTAGAACATTGGCTTTCCTGGATGTAGGAACATTTAAATTCTAATGGTGTGTCTTAATGTTGCAAAAAACTCCTTTGTATGACAGAAATTTAAGTTCAATTTCTATGAATGTTGCAACATGATCCTGAACTCAGACTTGAATGTTACAGGAAACTAACAAACACTACTGGACTTTAAACTCATAAATCCTTTTAAGCTAAGCCTTCACTGCCAGAAAGTTTTGTTTTGTTTTTTAAAAATTACAACAAAGTAACTAATGCACATTAGCTATCCCACTGTAAAATCCTGGTGGAGACAATGCATCTCTAGTTTTTACCATGAGATAACCAGGTGCAATTATATCCATGGTAAATGAGACACCATCATTTCCCAAACATCCCTGTGTCTCTCTGCTGTGGCCTGACTCAGTTTCCTCTCCTTAATGAGATAACAATGGAGTCACAAGCCCAGACAAAGAGAAGCCATATACTCTATTTTACAGAGTTATCTCTCTCCCTTTGATAAAACCTTCTGAAAGGAGCATTTGTAGAGGGTTTAAAGGCTTTTACCTCAGATTCCAGATAAAACTTAGAAACCCCAAACCAAAAGTCTCAAGGTTCTAGCCACAGCTCTTTCTGTTGTAAGTCTTCTCTGGTCTCTGAAGAGTACTACACTGTTCCCTTGGTTTGCTCTGGGTTTCTCTCACGCCTCCCTGCCTGGAGAGCTTTTTCCTAGTTCAGGCTGCCTAGGCACCCCCACCATAGCTTCCTTTCTCTTCTAGAGCTTTTTAGCAACTGAGATCGCCTAAGCTTTAATTGGACCCAGGTGTTCCTTACTCAGCTAACTGCCTTCCAGCTACTTAGGCTCTTAACTATGCCCAGGTGCACCTGGGTTCAGGAGCGGTGCCAGGGTTTTTGGTGCCCTAGGCACAGGGCCTGCTCGCCTGTCCCACGGCTCCAGTGGACCTCCCGCAGGCGTTCCTGCGGACGGTCCGCTGGTCCTGCGGCTCCGGTGGACCTGCCGCAGGCGTGCCTGTGGAACACCTGCAGGAGGTCCACCGGAGCAGTCTGCCGCCCTCCCAAATCCTGGTGCCTGGATTGGCTCATTTCCTTTGGTGGAGCCTGTCACAGGTAGTGTAGTTTCAGAGGGGTAGCTGTGTTAGTCTGTATCAGCAAAAACAAGAAGGAGTCCTTGTGACACCTTAGAGACTAACAATTTATTTGGGCATAAGCTTTCATGGGCTATAACCCCTTCATCAGATGCATGGAGTGAAAAATACAGTAAGCAGGTATAAATATACAGCATGTGAAAAGATGGGAATTGCCATACCAAGTTGGGGGTCAGTGCTAATGAGGCCAATTCACTCATGGCGGATATGGCCCATTCCCAACAGTTGACAAGATTGTGTGAGAATCACAGGTAGGCTGGGATCTGGTTCCCTTCAGGGGCTAGTCCTATAACCCCCCAACCCCTATCTTCCCCCCCACCCTCAGTGGCTGATCATACCTAGTTTACCTCATGGTAAAGCTACAGTGCCTTGTCTCCACTAGGGTTTCACAGCAGGATTGCTAACATGCATTAGTTATTCCATGGTAAAAACACATCAGTTTTTCACAGTGAAGACAAAGCCATGGTGTGATGAGTGAATAGTCATAAACTACATAGTTAGTGGTCTATTGTTCTATGGAGGGTGGGGGAGAGGGAATTACATATACAACTCTCATTGACACCAACGGAAGTTATCCATGTCCAGAGGAATTCCATGCATGGATGGTAGAAGGCACTAAGGTTTGGATTTTTTAGTCTAAAAGTCCCTTTTGTCTTCAGACTAATGAGACACCCAAACGCTCACAGATGGGTTCGTGCAACTGATTTATATTCCACTGAGTGAGCTGCTAATCTCTTCCACTTTCTGCCTGATTGTCCTCCCTATGTCACTCTTCTGCCTTTTTCCTCACCTCTCCCTTTTTGACCCACTTGTCTGAGAGAAAACAATTGTATTTAGATCCTTGTTAAGTGACCCAGAAGTCCCAAACCAATATTGGATGCAAATGGATAGTTGCTTGCTGTGAAAATCCTCTTGGCTGACAACTCATTAGGTACTTTAGACAATAGATGTCTGTAGTGTTACAAAGCAGCAGTCTCCTCTCTTTTGCATATTTAAGCTAGTATCTCTCTAGAAATGTCTAGGCTAAATTGGTCTCAAGCAGTTTGAATGGAGGTCTTTTTACTACCCCATTTCTTCACCAGTTTCTAGACTGTGTTGCTCTGTCTCTTTTCCTTCAGTTTTTAACCTTCCTTAAATTGCCCAGGTGTCAGAAATCTTCTCACTCATCCCCTGTAAGCATTATTGTCTTCTTCTTTACTAACCTAACTTTTATTTATATACAGTCTCATGGATTTGGCTAGCTATTCTCCAAACATCTGCAATATTTTGTACTTTATGGAGGTGGATGGGAAACAGACTACATACACATGCTTGCAGAAGTAAAGATCAGTTAACTCTCTTTCTTCTTCTTACAATCACATTCCAAGTTCTTACTAATTTAGTCCACTTATGGATATCTCAATTAATGTAGCTCTACTTACCAGTGGCATTGTTGCACAAAAGTGTATACATCACAAAGCACAGTTAATTTCCAGAACTTCCATGTACTATATTTCAAGAATATCAAGCCTTTATTTACACCGAAGAGAGCCCTGACAGGAAATATCCTAGACAGATAGCAGCAAAGATTTCGAATGAAATCCCTTCTACTCATTTGCTCAAAATTCACCAGAGGTATATGGAGGTGCCACTTCGCTGGCTTCATAATATCTTTAGCCTGGGTACAGGTCATACATTATTTTTGATTAGCTGTAGGGGAAATCCAAACTCATACAGCCGCTTTTACACTGATGGGTAGTGTAAACTATTGAATTCTGGGGCAGAGATGGTGAAATTAAATGAGTTCTGGTGTGACAGACATTGCTCAGTAAATCATTGAATGCTGCAGATACGTTTGAACAACAAAAAGAACCCCAAGTAAACAAAACTGCTCTCATAATTGTTTATTGCCTGGTCCTCTACATTTTTCTGTTTAGTGACTATGCAAAATATGTTGGTAGTAGGGATGACTCCCCACTTGCTGTTGTTAGCTTAAAAGCTTTGTGTTGGGTAATCCCACTGGAGTTCTGTGATTCCACTTTCCTTAGTTTGGGTCTTAATACAGGTGCTTTCAAAACTTGATTGTGTGTGACCACTGTGCAGAGACTCCACTGTTTCCTACTCTGAACACTTCTGCTGTACTACAATTGCTGCCTGATTCTGTCCCCTTTGTTAAGTAATGGATTACTGTTCAAACATTTGCAACCAGGTTAGCCTAAACTCTGTAAGCAATTCCTTGTATTTACTGTCATGTTGGAATGCTGTGAACAGAGGTGCTTCTTGCTTGTTCAATAATTCTCTGAAGTGCTTCCTCAATCATTGCTATTGTGATTCTTTTCTTTGTGATGGATAATGCATATTACGAGTCACCTGTCCTGGACGCCAAATTGGTTATTTAGATGCTTTCTGATTTTGTACTGTGGCAAATTGCCGGTACTGTTCTCTGGGTCTCGCGCTTTCTCTTCTCTGGGGTAGGTTCAGGGCAATATTGCTTGCCTCTGAACCAGTTCTTGATCACTCCCCTAGTGTCCTTGGAGGAGGGGAGTGGAGAGGGAGGGACCTGGGCCCGCCCTCTACTCCAGGTCCCAACCCAGGGGCCCTGGGGTTGTGGTGAACCACTTGACTAGCGGTTTCTTCCCCTGGGTTACTTCCCTCTCATACCCGTCAGCTTGTGAAGGGCTTCTCGCCTCTCTTCTATACAAGCCTGGTGCCCCTTACCTAGGGTTTCTGTTGGGCTTCCCAATCCACCGCAGCACTCCTCCAAACCTTCTATTTCTCTCTGGACAAACTCTTCTCTTCTGCAATCTGCACTCTGCTCCAATCCAACCTTTCTCCTTCAACTACCACCCCCTGTCTGACTGAAGCAGGGGTTTATATCCCATGACTGAAGTCAGGTGCCCTAACTGGAGTCAGGTGCTCTAACTGGAGTCAGGTGCTCTAATTGGCCACAGCTGTTCTAGTTAATCTAAAGCAAACCTTCCTCCCTTGGCAGGGAATAAGGCCCCCTGCTAACACTCTTATGCTGCCCTCTGGCCATGCTGTATCACAGTACATAGAGTCTTAATTGTTTTCTCAATCAGGGCTGACATCTTCTTCAATCCATTTCCTCCTATTCCTACATTAATTTCATTTCACCTAGCAACCCTTATGGAGATATTGCTAGCTAATTGTGTCCTCGTCTTTCTTCCCCAAATCACTTGATGTACAATGCCCTCCTTTCTGCAGGACTCAGGTATCTCCACTAATGTATTTTTCCTTTTATTCTTTATTCAGCCATTGTTTCGCTTTAGTGGAACTCTCATTCTTTGATGAAGCTCATTCTTTTTTTGTTTTCTATTCTCTTTTTAATATCTTTTGCATACCTAAAATGGCTGCTCTGTTTTGTCTGTTTGGGAGCTTGGTCATCATGGATTAACTCCTCGAGCCTGAGTAGGGGCCATGAAAGATGCCTTGAATGTGGTGATGCTAGCATGGTATTACTGAATGTGAAAGTTCAGGTTGTAAGGAGGTCAGGCTGAAAAGAGAGGAAGGAGCTCCTTGCTAAAGAGCACAGAACTGCAGTGACCTCTGCAGCTAGCTCACTGACAGGGAATTAAGTTGAGGTGATGATGTCAGTGGGGAGTGGAACAGTAGTTGAATTGAGAGCTACCTAGGTTCTGTATTGCTGTCTCTGCCTCTGACTTGCTCTGTGACCTTGGGGATGTCATTTCACAGCTCCATGCCTCAGTTTCCCCTTCTGTAAAAAGGGATAATGATACCTACCTTCATAAAGTGTTTTGAGATTTATGGATAAAGAGAGCTGACCTACAGCAGCCATGCAACAATTATGCTTTTGCTTTCTGTGTACTGTAACTGAGATTTCTAAGGCTCTGCCATCTGCAAAGGTAAAACTGATGCAGCATATTACAGAGTGCATGCATGCACACACAGAGAGTGCTCTCTTTCTCAGATGTTTTACTTTGGGTCTTTTCCTTCATTTAAAATAAGGGACATTCAGACAGCAGGAGCAATTTTATTCTTTGTATGTGAAAAGCATACAAGGCCACATGTCGCACCTGTGTAAATTGATAGAGTTCCACTGATTTCTCTATGTCTGTTGACATCTGTTCCAACATGTGCAGGCCAGGAAAGAGATGGGAATAGGGCCACTGAATCCATAAGAAACCAGACCCACTGGCCAGACAGTTGGTCTTGAAGGTTATTGTACTTCATTGGCTGCAATACTGGTCACAGTACAGCAGTGCTGGCACTTCACAGCCAAGGAGTAAAGGATTCCACCCTGTGGAGCTGCCCTGCTCAGAGCCGGTTTTTACTTCTGACTATCTGGGACTAAGTCTGAAAAAAGGCACCTTTGCCACAAACGTTAATCTGGCAATTGGGCAGTAACTGGGCACACATGCTGCCACATTCAGCAAGGGGGACTAGAGGGCATAAAAAGTGTCATGGCAGCCTAAAGACTGAACCGGGTGAATGAGAGCATAGAAATAAATAGGTAGTTGGCCCAGTGGGCATAGCCACCTTTTCAAGCACACAGGTGCATGTTCATCACAGTTCAGACGTAGGTGCCTAAAACAGGCTCCCAAACCATAGCAATGAGTTTGCATCAGCATGTGTCTGTGGTTGACAAAGGATGGTAAAGCTTTAAGTCTCATATCAATTCAGAACATGGCGCTTTATTGTCAAAGGCTGAAGTTAATAAGGTCATACCAGTTGCCCTGCCATGGCCTTAAAACCGTGGCCTTATAAACAAATGTTGTTAGCAGCCTGAGTATCTTGATGGATAAAGGTATTTGGTTGCTGCTTTTTTGAATGGTTTAATACCAAGAAGATTTCAGACGTTTTGGAGCATGAGCTTTCATGGGTGAATACCCATTTTGTCATGGATCATGCATCTGACGAAGTGGGTATTCACCCATGAAAGCTCATGCTCCAAAACATCAGTTAGTCTATAAGGTGCCACAGGATTCTTTGCTGCTTTTACAGATCCAGACTAACACGGCTACCCCTCTGACACTTGAAGAAGATTTCAGAAGATCACAATAATGCCAGACTCAAACCCCGTGCATTGTAGTAATTAGATTTGTTGGAAGGAGGGAATAGCACACTCTGGGCCACTTTGTGCTTTTCCTTTCCTCTGGATCTCTGAGAGTTCACAATGCGTGGAGCCATTTTGCCCCAATGGTGATGCTTTGATGTGCCCTGCCTGAACAAGGGGTCTTGAAGAGTGCCCTGAAGAACTCTGTTGGAGAGGTGCACATTGTGGCACCTGCCTTTGGCCACGAGTAAATGCATAAGGCGGGTAGAAGTTGGGAGTGTGCCAAGCAGAGGTGAAGACACCATCAGGCCACTCAGCGTCATCTCCTCCCTGGACTGTAAACTGACAAACCTGTAAGTCTCTGGAATAAAAGGGCTTGAGAGAATTAACACTGTACACTTTGGGTTTTAGTGAGGAATTGGGAAATGCTATGAGGTAGTTAACAGCTCCCAGGCGCTCTTGGACCGTGAATGACCCTTCCCATGATGCTTCCATCTTATGGGCCTGCTGCACCTTTAAGACCATAACCTGGTCTCCTACCCTGAAGGAACGTTCTCTGGTATGTTTATCATACCAGGCCTTTTGCTCTTCCTGAGTATCCTTTAGGTTTTCTCTAGCAAGGGCTAAAGAGTGTCGGAGGGTGTTTTGTAGGTTGCTTACAAAGTCCAGAATGTTAGTTCCTGGAGAGGGTGTAAACCCCTCCCATTGTTGCTTCACCAACTGTAATGGCCCCTTAACCTCGTGGCCATACACAAGTTCAAAGGTGAAAACCCTAAACTGGGATGTGGTACAGCCCTGTAAGCAAAGAGCAACTGCTGCAACACTAGGTCCCAGTCATTGGAGTATTCATTCACGAATTTACGGATCATGGCCCCCAAGTTCCATTAAACCTTTCGACCAGGCCATTGGTTTGATGGTGGTACGGGGTGGCAACCAAGTGATTCACCCCATGAGTTTCCCACAGGTCTTTCATGGTGCCTGCCAGGAAATTAGATCCTGAATCTGTAAGGATATCGGAGGGCCAACCTACCCTGGCAAAAATGTCTGTTAGGGCCTGGCACACAGCTTTAGCCCTGGTGTTGCCTAGAGCTACTGCTTCCGGCCATCGGGTAGCAAAGTCCACGAAAGTCAGTACGTACTGCTTTCCTCTGGGCGTCTTTCTTGGGAAAGGACCCAGAATATCCACAGCTACTCGCTGAAATGGGACCTCAATTATGGGGAGTGGCTGGAGAGGGCCTTGACCAGATCTTGGGGCTTTCCCACTCTTTGGCACACCTCACAAGACCGGACATACTGGGCAACGTCCTTGCCCATCCCTCCCAGTGGAAGGACTTCCCCAATCTGTCTTTGGTTCTGTTCACCCCAGCATGGCCACTGGGATGATCATGGGCTAAGCTTAAGAGCTTCCCCCGGTACTTAGTTGGAACCACCAACCGTTTTGTGCGGCTGCCATTCTTCCTGGTGTCCACCAGAAAGAATTTCCTTGTATAAAAGTCCTTGGTCTATAACAAACCGGATCGGGTAGAAGAGCTGAGAGGCGGTGGGTTGCTCCGTGCCGCCACCCAAGCTTTCTGAAGGCTGTCATCTGCTTCCTGCTCAGTCTGGAACTGTTCCCTTGAGGCTGGGGACACCAGTTCTTCCTCAGACTGTGGACTTGGGCTTGGTCCCTCTGGAAGCGATGTAGGTGATGGGGTTGTTTCCGTTGCTGGTGAACCGCTCTCCGCTGGTGCACCTGGGGGTATTTCAGGCTCTGGCTGAGCCTCTTCGGTATGGTTGTCTGTTGCTTCTGCCAGTTCAGGCTCGCTGGCCCCCTCTGGCGTTGAGGTTGAAGATGTGGTTGCAATTGCTGGTGCTGGTTGCTGTTGCTGTTCCAGTTCCGGGGCCTGGGACTGGAGGTGCTGTGGCTGGTTTCAGCCGTTGGCAGGGATCCGGGTCCACTACCTCTGTCTGGGTCTCTGGTAACACAGACGGGGCTTCTGTGGACGGCTCAGGAACAGGAATGGGTCTGGAAGCTTGCCTGGTTTGGCTGCGTGTAACCATTCCCACTCTCTTGGCCCGCTTCACCTGGTTGGCCAAGTCTTCCCCCAGTAGCATGGGGATGGAATAATTGTCATAGACTGCAAAAGTCCACATTCCTGACCAGCCTTTGTACTGGACAGGCAGTTCAGCTGTAGGCAAGTCTACAGCTTGTGACATGAAGGGGTAAATGGTCACTTTGGCCTTTGGGTTGATGAGTTTGGGATCCACGAAGGATTGGGATAGCTGACACTTGTGCCCCCGTGTCTCTCCACGCGGTAACCTTCTTTCCGCCCACTCTCAAATTTTCCCTTCGCTCCAAGGGGATTTGAGAGGTATCTGGGCCTGGGGATCTTTGGTGTGATGGTGGTGTAATGACTTGCACCCGGGTGGGGTTCTTTGGGCAGTTGGCCTTTATATGTCCCAGTTCATTACACTTATAGCATCTTCCAGCTGACGGGTCACTGGGTTGAGGTGAGTTACTGGAGACTGGTGAGGTGGAAGGATAGGGTGTCTGTGGCTTTCCTTGGGTTGTAGGTGGGTTTTGGGTTGCCCTCGGTTGTAGGGTTTATTGTCGGTGTGCCCCCTGGGGTTTTCATTCCCCTTTACAGTAGCTTTCTTGCTTTCTGCCACTTCCATCCATTTGGCTCCAATCTCCCCGCGCCTCGGTGAGATTTTTGGGTTTTCCATCTTGTATGTACCGTGTTATGTCCTCAGGAACACCATCCAAGAACTGCTCCATTTGTATGAGGAGGTGCAGTTCGTCAATGGATTGAACATTGGTTCTGATATCCAGGCCTTATAATTCTTTCCAACGTAGTAGGCGTGTTTGGGAAATGACCCATCTGGTTTCCACTTTTGGGTTCTGAAACGCCACGGCATGATCCCGGGCTTATCCCCTATTTCTGTATTTGGCGCATTGGTTGAAACATGTTAAATCGTTGCACTTTGTCCTTTGGCATTTCAGCCCACCTCTGCTAAGGGGCCACTGACGGTGTGACGTCAGCTCTAACAGTGTATGGTCTTCAGAGATGCTGACCCAATGCAGGCTCTTTCAAATTTTCTAGAAGCCTCAGTTGTCACCTGCCTTTAGGTGGGAAATTCTTGTGCGGGTGAACAACAACTGGCAACGGTTGGTAGGATTGGCCTGCTCTGATGCTTAGCCTTCTAATGCTAGGCTGTTGTAGGCCTCCTCTGTTTTTCCATCTCTCACTGTGCTGCCTCTTGTTGCTTGTTCTTTTTGTAGGTTCCTCTTTATCTCCAGCTCTCTCCTGGGCTGGCCTCTCTTTCTCTTTCTCTCAGCTCCATCTCTTGTAGTTTCTTTTCCATGTCTCACTTGTGGTCTGTGTCTTTGATTTGTTCCTCTGCCTTAGCTTTGCCTTGGAAGTCATGGTTCTGTTTCTTGTGTTGGGGTGCCCTCTGGTGTTTGTCTGACTTTTGGCTCTCTGTTGTCTCCTGGCAACAGTGGCCTTTTTTCTCTGTTTTGCTACTCTTTTACATGTAATTAACTAGAAAAACCAGTTTATTTGCATGTGTGTTGCTGCGCGGGTACTGATTCCCATCGGAATTTTATGCTTACAATAGACCCTTTGTCAACTAATGGTCCTTTGCTTAATATGCAAGCCACCTGAGCATACTGAGAGCAACAGAAAAAAAATTTTCTCTCTGGCTCCTTTAAAAGCCAAAACCCTTTTTCTCTGCTTAAAAGCCCCTAGCGAGAGAAAAGAATAATACTCCTACTGGCTTCTGATCTTATCCCTACCGCTTGCCACTCATATCATAAGCAACTTCCAATTCTGAACCTTAGAGTCCAAAAAATGGGTGCCTGCATGAAACTTCCAAGCTTTAATTACCAGCTTAGATCTGATATCACTGCCACCAGACAGGAATCAGTGCCTGTCTCACTCCTTGGTCTCCCAAAACCTTCCCTGGAGAAACCCCCAAGACTCAGATGCCCTGAGTCTCACAACAAAGGAAATAATCCACTTCCCTTCCTGCTCTTTATTCTCCCAGATTTTCCCACCCTGGGTATACTAGGAGATTTCCCTGCTTCAATCCCTTGAACACAAAACAGAGAGGACAATTACCTTCCCCCCTCCTTCTTTTCCCCCCTCCCAGTCTTCCCTGAGAGAGACAGATCCTGGCACAGAGATTCCTATCCCCTTGCCATAACTAGAAAAAGAAAAGTCAACAAGTTTAAAAAAAGAAGCTCTTATATAAAAAGAAAGAAAAGACAAAAAAAATAATCTCTGTATACAAGTGACAATACAGGGTCATTGCTTAAAGAAAAATTGAATAAACACGCCGTATTCAAAAAGGAAATACAATTTAACAAACATCTCCAGCAAATACACACACAGTAAATACCAAAACAAATACATACAAAAGCCTATTGTTTTGCTACCTTTGTACTTACAACTGGGAAACAGAAGATTTAGAAAGGCTGGAGATAGATCCTTTCATAGCTGAGAGAGCAACAGAAGAAGACAAAGACCCAAGACAAAGAATACCCACAAATTCCCTCCCTTGAGCTTTGAAAAATCCTGTTTCCTGATTGGTCCTTTTGTCAGGTGTTTGGTTCCCTTTGTTAACCCTTTACAGGTAAAAGAAACATTAACCCTTAGCTATCTGTTTATGACAGCCCTGAAGAACTCTGTTGGAGAGGTGCACATTGTGGCACCTGCCTTTGGCCATGAGTAAATGCATAGGGCGGGTAGGAGTTGGGAGTGTGCCAAGCAGAGGTGAATCTTGCTGGCATCAGCACGAGGTGCTCAGCACCTTGAAGGATCCAGCATTCAGAGAAAGAACCACATCTAAATTCTCTCTCAAAATCCATCAGTTCTGCCAAATAGGAAAACACACAATTTATCATTATTTTGATGGCTTCTCTTGGGCCAGTCTGACTAAAAAATTCCCAGCATTCTCCTATGTTCTCATCAGACATATTAAAATGATTGAGAAGAAAGATCTTTAATCTAGCTGGAGGAAAGTACAGACATTAGGTTCCCCTTTTAAAAGCTTTTCTTGAAGAATAGGTTCTTTTATGTCCTATCCCTTTCCCTTACCTCATGTCTATCCTGTTTATTTAGATTGTAAGTTCTTCAGGGCAGGAACTGTCTACTGTGTGTTTGTACAGCACCTGGCCTGATGAAGCCCTGAATTTGGTTCATCCTTAAACACCATTGTAATAAACATAGCTAATAATAATATTTGCGTGAGATGTGTTTGACAGACTACAGTTTATAGGTGTGAGGAATTAGAAGGAGATTCTTGGGTAGAAAGTGATTAATTCTTTAAAATAAGGAATATTTCTGTCTCAGCAGGAATATAAATTGGATTTTGCCTAATGTTAATTTCCTTTTTGGTTTGTTTGAATCCAATGTAGGATCTGTGCACATGGGGTGAATATAATGGGATATGCTGGCCCTTTAAGCCTAGTGTGGGGCCAGAAGACACCATACCAGGAACATTGGAATGAACAAAGCTCAGGAAATGGCTCAAGTTAGCAGTTAGATGGAAAAAACCTAGGACACTATCCCTTTAAGGGCCCAGGACCAGGAGCTTGGTAGTGAGCAGTGTGGCAGGGTTCCTTTCTCTCCAAGCTAACCAGGAGGACAGTATATATATATGCTGTCTTCCCCACTCAAAACAGGGGCAGGCTGACAGGAGAAGAAAGCCAGAGTTCCAGCTAGAAAGAGCTGAGGGTGGTGACTTCATGAGGCACAGACTCTCCAGAAGAAGAGCTGCAAGCATGATTGAAGAGCCAGAGCTGAGTATGAACTTTTGTATTGTAGTGATGGGCTTTATTTCGGGACTTTGACGACTGTTTTGAACGGTTTCTGTTCTTTAACCAGCCCCAGGGCTTGGGTGGGTGGGGAAGTATTATCCACAAGAAGGACTGTGTGGAGTTCTTAAGGGGCCCAGAGGAAAGGAAGCAGAGGCAGGGTGCTGCAAAACCATTCTGGCTACAAAAGGTCACTCAGGAGGTAGCTGCCCTGATACAGTGAGATTCTCTGCAGTGGAATGTTTGTCCTTTGGTAGCAGTGTCCAGGGGGGAAAATGGAACAGGGTGCAGTTGGAGCGGGCATGCATGGGGACTTCTGCAGCACTTGCCCTACAGAGGGGGCTGTAGGGGAGTTCTGAAAACTAGAGTAGCTTTAGCGGTGGAGCCACTGGCATTATATTTACACAGAAAAATCACTTGGGCAAAACTCCCACGGAAGTGTGTGGGAATTTTGACTAAGGACTGCAGCGCTGGGCTCGGGAAGTGGAAAAGAGCTGAACCGCAGAGAGCAGACTCTTTTGGGATAGCTTAGTGTGACATACCAATACTTCTGTCCCCAACACAATCTTAACTCTTTTATCTTGTTTCCAGAATGATCACAAGTTTCCTGTCCAGTTTATTGATGACAATGCACCACTGGACAACAACCAGAGCAAGACTTCACTTGTGAGTTCCTGATAGCTGGGTAGTCAGAGGTCTGGCAAGCTTGACTAACTCTGGAGCAGGTCTCAAGAAAGAAAAGAAGGAGCTCCCACTGAAAGAGGAGCCCACACAAATGATGTCACATTTTAAATCACCCTTGATTTGTAATTTTACAGAGCTGGCATCTTCAGTGTACAGTAGGATGCTGAGGAGAGGTCAAACTCTCACCTGTGATTCTTCTGAGGAATGTGGGTTCATGGCCTCCATTTAAATCAATGGGAGACAGGGCAGAATTTAGCCCTTCACATGAATGGCAGAGCTGCAACGGATTTATGAAACATTTATGTAAAGCCTTTATCAAGGTTCAAATTCTACTTTCAGTTATACTGATGTAAAGCTGAAGTGACCCCTTCCTACAGTAGTGTCATACAGGATTTACACTAGTGCAACTGAGAGCATTATGTAGTCTGGAGCACCTCTCTTCAAAAGACATCTGGTGCTGTACAGAATATTCATTCATCAGAAATGTGTCTCAATAGCCCAGCTACAAAGTGCCAGCTGCTTTGCTACCAGCCCCAAACACAAACACATCTACCAGACAGTGCAAGTGAGAACAGAGGGAGTTATGGGTAAATGACTCCAGCAAAAAAGAAAGAAAGAAAGAAAAGAGAAGAGGAGTTTGGAAACAGGTACAAAGGAATGCACCTCTGGTAGACATTTTCAAAGAGGACCCTTCAACAGAAGGCAGAATGACAAGATCCTGCACCTAGCCCAAACTAGATGGACCCACAATGGGCCCATACAGACAGTTCCTGTTGAAAAATCCCTCTCTATCTATATCCATTTACAATGATAGCTTTACAAACCTGTCCTATACAAATATATGAAAAACCCCATCTAATACCACTGTGAAAGGGGACATATGTAAACCTATCTATCTAGGTAGCTGTATCTTAATTTATATAACACTGTGAAGTTGTATTTATTTTAAATATTTTTTTATTTTGATTTTTGTGACTAAGACTTCCTTTTATTTTAAACAAAAGTCTCCATCCCCGCCCATTAAAAATAACCGTATACACAGTGGGCCCCTCCTCTTTTTTCCTAAAAATGAAAGCAAATAGAAAAACATTATCCATGGGTTCTCCAGCCCAGTCTGAACTTGTCTCCATTCTGAGCAGTTTATAACAGATGCTCTGGTTTTTAATCTTGATGCTTCCCAGTTCTGGACTGTAGTATGGGAATGGAGTTTAGAAGCTGGACTGCAATTTATGTAGTACATCTGAGATCTGAATTAGGGCCCTGATCCTGGAAACCTTTGCCCATGCATGTAGTCCTTGAGCACACAAATACTTCTGATCCATTGCCAAGTTTCCCAGGATGAGGTTTAGTCCTTAAACAATTGCACTTCTTGAAAATGTTGAATAAATAAAACAAAACAATCCAAGGAGTCAATCTTGCAAAACCCTTACCCGAGCAACTAGCTGTTAACACGGCAAGGCATGCCTTTGACTTCAGTGCGACATGTTGCTAATGTGACCAGATAGCAAGTGTGAAAAATCAGGACGGGGTGAGAAGTAATAGTTTCCTGTATAAGACAAAGGCCTGAATATCAGGACTGTCCCTATAAAACGTGCACGTCTGGTCACTGTACGTGTTGCCTGAGTTAGAGGTGGCAGGACCAGGCTCTATGGAACTGGTTCTTATCTCAGTACACAACTGTCTGGGTTCCAATGCATAAATAAACACAAAGACACACACACACAAAATTTCATTTCTAACCCTTGACTCGCTCCCCTGAACCCCCCATGGACATCCAAAGAAAGAGGTATTTTCTTTACTTAGTTCCCTTGTTTATGCTCCATATAGCCGCTGGTAAAGTAAGCCAGTAAAAACCCAATGCTCTACCCTTTGGGCAAAGCGAGAGGGATCTGAGAGTGCAGGAACAAATATCCCCAGGGCACCATTTATCTCGCATAGCACGTCTATTTACGTATTTTCTTTTTCAAGAGTGTTGCCATTGTTTCTGCACAGAGGACTAGAATGTTTGTCTCCCCTCTTCGTCACCGTTGCTCACCCCCTTTCTACTCTCCTTGACAGGCATGATGGTCAAACAGCTCAATTAACTCTTAAAGGCACAGTGTGCTTAAACAGCTCTTACCCCCTAATGCTGTGCCATAATGTAATCCCTAAGCAAAGGCAACACAACGCATCACAGTGATTGCTAATCCCTAGGAATATCACACACTCTGCAGACCAAGGCAATAAATAACTACAATAGAACAACGGGCATTCAGCTGTCTCACTAATATTAGCAGTACTGATTCTAACATACAATACAACATCTCTATTCCTCTGGGCCAAACACAAAGCCTCTACTATAATCAGGTTTAATTGCTGGCCTGTATTAAAATAGCTCAAAGTCGTTGTGGGCAGAAAGGTCTCTTAATCTGTAAAGCGGTCTGGGATTTGTCAAGTATGAAAGGTGCTACCCTGGATAAAATCAAATCAAGTTCTAGTCTCTTCTGTCTGATGCTCACTGCAGAAGTGCAGCTTGGACTCCATAACATTACTCAGAAGCCACAATCAACGTGGAGGGGACTGCTGTTAGTGAGGCAAGGGAATTATTATGGCAGTGCCTTGTGAATGTTATCCTGGACTTAGTGTGTGAAGATCTCTTTCAAGCGGCACACAGTGGAGCTTTGATTTTCTAGCTTCCCTGTCTTTATCAGTTGCCTTAGGAATGATATTGTCCTTTTCCAAATAAGAGCTAATTTAGTCCACTCTTCAGCTAGCTTATTTAAGGAAAACCTGCTCACCTTTAACACACGTCTGGAAAGCCAGCCTATGACAGTATATAAGTTTGCTGTTGAAGTTTGTCTTCTTGAGATTGCTGGGCGGCGCTGTGACAAACCTCTACAGCAGAATGCAGAGTCAAATCAGAGACTCAGACACTGCTGCTGCCTTGTTCCTCCAGTACTTGCTCTGACACGAAAGCAGCAGCCCATCCCAGGACTTACACTTAAAGAAACAATACACTAAAACCTTTGCTCTAATACTGTACCAGTGCTTGAGGCTTTAATTCCTGGCTTATCAGTGGGTGAATGCTTGACAGCAATTTTTAAAAATATCTGCAGGCAGATATCAGTCAGCCAGCTAGAAATGAACCAAGGTGCCCCCTGCCCCCAGCTGGCAGTGGAATTTGGCCCTGGTGTGTAATGTTTGGTCTCTATATTGCAAAATTGACGAACAGCACTGAGCATTTGCAGTGGCTCCTCTAAAATTAATGCACAACCTATAGCTGCCATCCTTCTTCAGGAAATCCCGGGAAAGCCAAGACGGCTGCTGCTTTCTTAGATGAGGTCAAGTAATGAGAAACTCAAGCATATTTGTCAAGATCAACTCTCAAGGTAGGGGAAATCCAAATTTCATTTCTCAGCTTGATAAAGACAGGGAGGACTAAACTGAGCTCTCAGTTACACCAGCATAAATCCAGATTTAACGCCAACAAAGTCCACGGAGTTTCTGAGCAGAACTGGGGGCAATTGGCTCACCTCTGGCTTGATGAAGGTTGTGAAGAGCACAGCAAACCACTGTAACGTGGACAGCATTGATGACACTGGCATCCAAATGGGTCTGTAGACATCTCCAACATAATTTTAATCTGCCAAAAGCACATTCAACAACCATTCTACACCTGCTGAGAGTCCAATTAAAGTGTCTTTTGCCAGGACTCTGAAATCAGGGTACAGTTTCATAAACCAAGGCAAAAGGGGGTACATGAGGTGCTGCAGAACAACACTCTGTTTTTTAAATGTCATTTGGTGGGAATAGTGTCCCAACCTGTCCATGAATATAGACTCCTGGGCAGTGAAAAACTCTGGCATTGTGAACTTTTCCAATACAGCTCACACTGACATTCATAAATTGGCCTCTATGGTCCACGAGGGCCTGCATAACAATGGAGTAGTATCCTTTCCAGTTGGTGTACTCATGTGCTTCTTGAGGAAGGAAAACTATGGGCTCTTGAATCCCATCAATGTCCTCGGCATCATTAGGAAACATTTCTCCCAAAGCCAGCAATTACTCCTGGAATATCTTTAATGCCTGCCACTTTGGGGCAAACCAGACACCTGACTGCCTCCGATGCCTCCACCATCACTTTACCCACAATTGACTTTCCAACCCCAAACTGGTTGGCAATGGACTTGTAGCAGTCTGGGGTAGCCAACTGCCAGACAGTTATTGCAACCCACTTCTGGACCAGCAAGGGTGACCTCAATTGTGTCTCTTTACACTGGAGAGTGAGGGCAAGCTGCTCACAAAGCTACAGAAATGTAGCTTTCCTCATGTGAAAGTTCTGGACCTACTGCTGGTCAACGCAGGTCTGCATGACACTGTGATCCCACAAGTCTGTGCTTGTAGCCTTACACCAGAAAGGCCGATTCACATAGGGGGCATCAGCAGTTATGCCAACTGTACTAAGCAGCATTTGCCAGTGCAAGTCTCCCATGCTAGGATACTTCTCCTCCTCCTTCTGCTGCTCCATCAGGAAATCCATCAGGTCCTTGGGGCAGAAAATGCCACCAAAATGTCCACCAGTGCCTCGTGGATGCTCTGCCAGTTTCCTGACACAGGCGGGAAAGCAAAAGCAATAGAAGTGCTTCAAAAAAGATGCCTTCTCTATATTGCTGGCTGCAGTAGCTGGGATTGCACAGACCAAAATAATTGCTCATCAGGCTGTGTTGGTGGGCTGTTCAAACTTCCTGCAATGTACAGGGCAGGCAGTACAGTTTTCCCACAGTGCATCATGGTCATAGGGCTAGAGAGGCCACATTTTAGGAGGGCGTTAGGGACTCTGCGATATGGCTGGTTTGACTCAGGTCTGCATGCTGCTGTGTGGACACCAGAGCTCCAAGTTTGAGCATGGGTTAGAATAGTCTTAACATTGGGTTAAAAATCAGAGTACATGCTCAAGCGCAGGATTGCCTAATACTGGAAGCTGACTCCAGTCCCACTAACCCCGGGTTTATATTGCAGTGTAGACATATCCAGTCATCTTGAGCTAATTCAGAGTGGTTCAGACTTGGTGACTGGTTTCTAAGAAGGACATATTCCATCCTGATGGGATGTTTTACTCAAGTGGTATGTATGACCAGTCGCTTCCCTGCCAGTTGTCACATATAACTATTAAATCCTGCAGTGGTAGGATGACCATATGTCCTATTTTGGCTACTACAATCCATTTTTTAAGCCCTGTCCTGGCTGTCCCAACTTTTTTGGGAAAAGTGGGCATTTGTCCTATTTGCTCTGGCAACCTGATCAGTTGACAAGTGCAAACAGGGCAAATGCCCACTATTGTCAAAAGGTGGGGTGCAGAGGGACATGGGGGGGGAGAGCAGTGATGCCAGCCCCTTGCAGGGTAGGGAAGATAGAGCATGGGCTAGGCGGAGGCAGGGCTCGGATGAGCAGCGATGCCAGCTCCTGCCTCGCAGGGAATGGAGTTTGGGTAAGTGGCTCAGGCCAGACCCACGTGGGTAGGGGGGCTTGCGCTAGTCCCATGCAATGTGCTATTTTCCCTTTGGGAAATATGGTCACCCTATGCAGTGGGTTCTTTTGGGCCTCTAGCTCTCTTTTGCTGTTAACACTGAAATGACCAGAACTGACTTTTGGTCCCACAGATGCTATGTGCAAAATTGCTCCTGACTAATTGGCCGAGCTTGCAAAGACTTTACACAAACTGTACGGCATTTCTCTGTTTGTTTGTCTGTCTGTCACATGGTAACTTTTGAGTGCCACATCCGATCAATTCCAAAACTTCACAGAATTTTCTAGGCATTAAGGGCAAGAATCCTACCGATTTGGGGGGAAATTGGAAAATCAAACGGGAGATATAGAGGGACACATGAAACTCCTTCCAGTTCTTTAGCACAGCCACAGCTTTAAGTACCTCTGTAATGGTTTAGTGATCACACTTCTGCTTGATGGCATCCAGTAAGATCATTGAGCTAACAATACATCTACATTCTCTCTGCTCATCCTCCCAACAGAGTTTAATAAGTTGACACTCTGAATGATTTATCACCCAGACATAAAGAAAAATAATGGTGTGGGGGAAGGCATAGGGAGAAAGGGGGGACTGGGAGAATGCACACAGTCCCTGGCATGGGGATAAGAATGGAGACCGCTTTAGGGAGGAAAGGGGCGCACAGCTCCTGCCATGGGGAGGTGAATGAGGGATGCTGGAATAGGGGACAAGAGGAATAAGGGGACATAGAGAGCCCATGCCATAGTGGGGAAGAGACTGAGGGGACCCTGAAATGGGGGAGGGTGAATGGGAGACACAGGAAAAGACAGGAATGGGGGCTCAGACAGAACCCCTGTCATGGTGAGGAGGAGATTGGGAGACCATGGAATGGGGGATGGGTACAGGGAAGCCCACAGAACCCTTGGTAAGGAGAAATTTGGGGGATCCTGATGTGGGGGAAGAAGGGGCACATGGAGTTTCTGCCATGGGGGAAGTGGGAAAGGGGGTACACTGAAGTACTGGCAAGGGGAGGATAGGGAACCATGGTATTGGAGGTGGGGGGAATGTGAGGCACAGAAGGCCCTTGCCAGGGGGAAGCTGGCATACAGAGAGTTTGTGAGGGGAAATGGAGGGAAGTCAGGGCCCCTGGCATGCAATAAACTCAGCTTACACATGCTAGGAAGTGTGTGATCCTCACTTGTTAAACAAATACATGGTTTTATGAAGGTACTTTCCACTTCCCACTCCCTTGTATTTTAAATAACTGTACACTGTACTGATACAGATGTACAGCTCTCAGGCCAGAGAAATCCACTGGAGATATAATGCAACAGGCTTGAACGTTTCCCCAAATTTGTGAAGGAATTTTCCTGGTCTGCATGGCTGGGAGATAGGGGAAGGAGTCAACTGTCTTTGCTGCACTGTCCCTGGCTCCTGAGGAACCCCACAGATGGTTCTCCCCTGGCTGCAGGATGGGGCAGGGGTGGGGGGTGGGCAGGGAAGAAGTGAGCTAACGGCAGAAAGAATAAATGCTAGTGTATGAGTCGCATCCTCTTCTGCCTCAAACCCACAGGTGCTCTGTGTGCACAAGGTAATACACTATTGGGCCTTAGAGCCAGATGCCACAGCAGAATTTCCTGGCAGTGTAGCTCTGTTGGAACCACGCTGCCCAGGAAATGGAGTGGGAAGATGAGTGGAAGGTGTGTTCGAGTCAATACAGAGGCCTCAGTCCCAACAGCCCTGTATCTCCAGCAGGTCCCTGGGATGAACATGCATCTTGGGGATTCAGATGGGCTTTGCAGCAGCCATCCAATGGAAGATTTCAAGGAAGCATCATGAGAGGAAACTAACAGAGTTTAGGGCACTGTCTTGTGAGCATTTTTATGGGTAAGGGCAACTGCGATCCCTCCCTCTCCCATGTAGTCAAGTCAGGAACAGTAGATTGGGAATATCACCAGAATCGTCTACTAAGAGTGGGGGAGGGAGAGCGATGTTCTAGCAGTTCAGGAAGTGGAAGATCAGCTGGAACTTTCTCAGGGGATGGGCTTCATTCTTAAATATGAAGAGTTGCAAAAATCAGTCCAGGAGGCCTGGAATGCATGAATCAACATGGTCAATAGGGTGAAGGCTGAAGTGTGAATCGCTGTGTCTGATAGGATAGAGCGCCATCTTCTGGTCACTACCTGAAGGAAGTGAGTGGCTTTCTGACTGTCCTGGGTATTTGAACACCTAACAATACTGAGAAGTTCAAAAGGACCTCAGGGCTGCAGACCAATGTAACCCCTAAGGACAGATGCCCTGTGAGTGAGTTGTGTCACAGAGGAAGCAAGTTCTTTCAAGCTGTCCCTTCTTTCCATTAGCATTGCTGCAGTCCTGCCTGGGTTCAGCTTTAGCCAGCTGCTCTTTATCCTTTTGTTGATTTTGGCCAGGCCTTGAAAGAGCTGGGAGATGGTGCCCTGAATACCTAAAGGAAATGGATGCAGCATTTTCTTTCCTAATACATCTCCAGCCTTTTTCATCTGGAAAGAAACTTGTTTCTTATGTTATTGTCCTGAAACAAAGTTTTCTGAAACAGATTACACTAGATCCTGACTGTATACTCTGTAACTACAAATGCCAGACCATAGGGACCTTCTAAATGAAAGACTGTGGCACTCTCCATCTCTTTTTAAGCATGCAGAGAACAAGAAAAGGTAGAGAACAGAGGTTAGCTGGCTTGTCTATTGTTGACTTTGTTGGAGCACATGAGCAGGGAATCTATCTGCAGAAGGGTCTCTGTTTCTATTGTCCCTCCAATGACTGGGTATAGAGTCATCTTCTGGATTAGCCTGGATTTTGTAAAGTCCTTCCCTTGCAGTTTAGCAGTTGAAGAGGTCCCAGTGAGGAAGTTTTATCATCATTCAGTATAATAGAAAACATCTGCTCAAGGTCAGCTCCATCAGTCCGTGTCTGAATATCCCGGATGTGCATGTTAATGCATGTCAGCAACTTTGTGACCTCAGAATGAAAGAATCAGCCTTTATAGAACGCAGCACTCCATCCAAACCGTATTTGGTTTGGCAGCCACAGCAAAAAGGCTCTTGTATTATAACCTGCACATCAGAGAAAAGGGGCTTGGTTTTTCACAAACTAGGGACTCAGTCTATGACTGACAAATCCCGTCATCCAACTCTCATAAAATATAACTGATCTGATCCTAAACTCTTGGGAAAACAATAGAAAACAGCAGGGGGAGGAAGCAGCAGGCCATGAGCCTAACCTTAACAGCAGCCCCTTTTTCTGTTTCACTTCCCAGACTCCTGTCTTCAATTACGTTAGGGTGCTTGACCTCCAGCCAACCCCAGCTTTACAGAAGAGTCAGCAATAAGCAAAGGTGAGTATTCATTAGGCAGACCCTGACGTTCCAGAACAGAAGGAAGCACTGTTACAGAGAAGGCTGTAGTTCTGCTGCAGCATTCAAGTCCTAAAGTTGCTCTTCTCAGAGGGGCATGCTGGGGCTGAGGTGACAGCATTAGAAGAGTGGCATAATTTTCTTGTAGTGCAGCGAAGACACCATGCAATTCCACAGGCACCAAGTATCATCCTGGATACCCCATTTTCTCATGTAAGAAGTCCCAGCCAAGAGTAAGGGCTTGGCTGAAATGTCACATCCAGCTGAAGGATTTCTTGGCTCACTCTGATGGGAATGATTGCTGTGCCAGCAATGTCACTCAGTGATGAGCTGTCCACAATTGAGCACGGGTCTCCCAAAATAACCCCACCACTTTAGCCAGCAACAGCTCCTACATCTGAGGACCATGAGCACAACCAAGGAAGGAAGCAAAGACGCTTGGCAAACAAGCGCAATCTTCTGGAAATGTTTATTGTTTGAACATGTAGAGTATATTGGCAGTATAGCACAGTATTCAACTGGTAGCATTTGAAATGAGGATGGGGTGGGGTGGAGCTGTGAAGACCATGCAGAAGGGTCCAGAGATATCCCTCGTGCAGAAAGCATTTGGAAAATACCTGACACTTGGGTCAATTCTGATGCATCCTAAAGGCAAACAAATTGCTCTCCAAAGGTATTTTGATGTGCCACAGGGACAAAGATGGGAACTCTATCCTGTTTGTAGTAGTTAATGAGGGGAGTAGAGATCACCACAAACCTCCTTTCAATTTGGTGTTGGCACAAGCCCATTAGAGCCTCTCCAGCAAAGAGAATTCAGCAGTGAACTGCTCCTTCAAATGGATTTAAGTCCTCCACAACTGGCATTGACATTTCTACAGATTTGCTTTATCAGAGAAATCTAAAAGTCTATGTCAGTAAGTGCTCGATGCTTCTGTTTGACCATAAGTAGTAAACAGAAAAATGAATGGGACCCTGTGGATAGGAAATTCAGTATTTAAGGACATAGGGCCCTTTATACAATTTGATTGGCTTCTGGCTCACCCTTACTGACAAGTGCCAGGAAGTTTCAGAATTAGAGAAGCAGTGGCTGGTGTATTTCTCATCCAGTCAAGTTGAAGCCTTTTCTGGGAAGTAAGAGCATGGGATAGGGTGGAACTTGGGATGGAACCTGCTCATTATATTCAAACTATTCAGGGTGTCCATCCAAATGGTGGGGTACCTTGAAGTTTCAGACTCAGATATGTTACAGAGAAAATAAACTCTCTTCAAATCCGCTGGGTCACAATATGAATGAATAATGATCATATGAACAAAGTGTATTCGGGAACCAATCTCATGGTACAATAATGTACTGTCATCTGTACCACACACATGGATGTGGAGAACAATATTTTCCTTTTCTTGGATTAATTAACTTCAAGGTGGGAGTGTGGCTAGTGATTAAAATGAGGGGATAGGAATGCTGTCACTGGGTCTGCCAATGACTTCTTGTGTTAGCTTTGGGCAAGTTAACCTCTCTGCGCCTGTTTGTCCATCTGTAAAATAAATGCTTAGCTATCTCAGAATAAGTTGGGGATTAGTGTCTGTAAAGTGCTTTGAGACCCTTGACCCTGTAGAACAGGGCCACCCAGAGGATTCAGAGGACCTGGGGTCTTTGGCGGCGGGCGGCCCCTGCTTTGGCGGTAATTCGGCGGTAATTCGGTGGTGGGGGGAGTCCTTCTGCTCCGGGACCTGCCACCGAAGTGCCCCGAAGACCCGCAGCGGGGGCCCCCCACCACTGAATTACTGCTGAAGACCCGGCACTTTGGCGCAGGTCCCGCTTCGGCGGTAAGACCTGGAGCGGAAGAAGCTCTGGGGGCCCTGGCCCTGAGAGAGTTTTCTGGGGCCCCCAGAGCAAGTGAAAGACCCTGCTCCAGGGCCCCCGAAAAACTCTCGTGGGGGCCCCTGAAGAGCCCAGGGCCTAGGGCAAATTGTCCCACTTGCCTCCCCCCGGGTGGCCCTTCTGTAGAATGACTCCATTTTATTATTACTGGGTCAAATGCTGCCATTCTAAACCCTGGTGTGCCCACTTTGTTTGCTGGAGAATGAAAGAGCTTCCTTCCCCTTTTGTTAAAATGGCTATGAAAATGTTTCATCCTCTCTTGCCTTTCAACTGATTCACTTGACCTCTGAGAGACTATTTCAAATCAAGCAGTCAGCTCATAAAAGATTTACATCCATTTGGGGAGATGCCTTGGAGCTCGATGAAGCCAGAGCAGAGATGACACCATAGCAGATATAAGCTACACAAACGCCGCTATTAAAGAAGAATTTTTCCATCACCCATTTGTCTACTAAATGGCTGAGGGATAATTATTCCTACTGCTTTCTGATATCTGTCCTGTTTGCATGTGGCACTATTATGCTTCTGAAGCACTTGCTTCATGTCCACAGCATTTGGCCTGCAGCAATGAAATCAAATCCAGCCACATAATATCTGAAACATTCTCTTCTAATGGATGGCTACCATCAGCTGGAAATGTGTCAAATGCAGCCAGTTATTTCTGCATCATAAACTCCTAATGCTTCTTTAGGCTGATGGGGTTTTGTATTTATTAAAGTCTGGAAATATGCCAAATATTCTTCTGTGCAGGACACTTCTTTTGTTTTATCCTCAGTTTTGTGATAATCTTCTGGGATTTCTGCCATTTGAAAGGCCAGAAGATTATCACAGAGCTGTGGATAAAAGCATCAAACCACTCAAGAACTAGAGTCTCGTGGTACAGTAGGCTATTACAACTAGTATAAAACATTCACACCAAGTTCCAGACCTTCCGGAAATGAGCCTGGGATTTAAGATTCCAAGCATTCCCCTAACCTCAGCCCAGGTTCATGAAATTTCAGTGAATATGAGCTAAGGTGCCATCAGGGTTGGGAACCAGATGAACGTTCTTCCAAACAGACAACCTTCCTAACTCCCCATCCCAACTGATTTGCTCCTTCCCCCTATCTCTCCAGAAATCCAATAAAGCCTCCTAGTATCCATGGGATTCTCAGTGCTTGTTGGGAGAGGAGGTGGCTGGGAGGGAAGGGAAGAAACGACTGGCAGCAGTATGGGTTTCAGAGGAG
The DNA here is from genome assembly GCF_003597395.2 of Chelonoidis abingdonii. NCBI lineage: Eukaryota > Metazoa > Chordata > Testudines > Testudinidae > Chelonoidis > Chelonoidis abingdonii. The sequence goes on from NC_133776.1 coordinate 12,293,021, forward strand.
GCTTGACTCCCATGGACTCAAATGTCCAAATGACCCTTCTGGATGTGATTGGCTTTCAGTCCCGGAGAACCAAACTGCTGTTCCAGTTCACTAATCCCTTTGGAAGCAAGTCCTACCAACAATCCTGTTTGCCATCTATGTGCTTTGTGTTCTCCTGCCTTTAAACAAACAGATCTCCTGCCTTTAAATTGGTCCATCCATTTTAGTTTGTTCCTTTCTGTTGCAAGGCTCTGTTGGCTCTTTGTAGCATTCCCTCTTCTCCCCATTGCCTCCAAGTCAGATGTGTTTTCCAGATTCTCCAGCTGTTCAGCACTAGTTAAGGTTGTGCCAGCACTTCAGCAATAAACTCCTCACTTTTATGGGGTTTGTGTCTACTAATCTTCAAACATAAAAATTTGCTTCAGCCCTGAAGCTTGGCAGACAAGGTCTCAGGCCAGGAACAAATATACAACATTCAAAAAAAAAAAAAAAAAAAAAAAAAGATAACGTTTGGCCATTTTTCAGTGGTGCAAATGCAAAAAATGTAGTTTGTTGGATGTAGGAGCTTTATGAGCTTATTTAATTAAAACCTCTTTGATATAAAACAAGACATTTGACAAAGGATTCATTAACAATCTCATTGCTTGCACTGGTCTGAAGCCCCCCCCCCACCTTTTCTTCCTTTAAGGTTAATGCAGATTCTGTGCATATGGAGAGGGCTGTTTTTTTTGGGTTTTTTTGTTTCGTTTTCTTCAAATCCCTCCAGGAACCCAGGAGTCAATATGCCCCCAAACACACTCACATGCTTTTGTTTCCTCTTTGCCCTTTCTAAAGGACCTGACTTTGTACCAGCTCTCCCTCTGGCAAACGTTGGATACAGCTGCCTGCAGATGCAGAGGTCTGCCCGTGCTGATCCAGTTACAGGATCAGGGCCTAGTTTTAGACATGATAAGTGGGAGTAACACTTAGCAGGGAAAAGATGTGAGGGGGAGAGTTGAGAGGTACAGGAATGGTATTGCACCGTTACTTGGTTTAGACCTGTGCACATCAAAATATTTCAGTCAAAACTGGTTTCATGTCACAGGCAATTGCCATAAGTCACAGTTAAAATCCAGCATAACCACCTCCACATTATCAGGAGCCCTGTTAGGTATATAGTCTTATAACCATCCCTTAGAGGTATGGTAAGGCTAGAACAAACCTTAAGCCTCTCCGGGTATGAAAGGTAAGATGCATCTCAATCATTTATTATTCCCAGAAAGCACAGGACACTTCAAAATACATTTACCATGAGTCATCACGAACAACAATAATTAAGAATGGGAATAAAATCCTTACACAAATCCTTGAAGCATAAAAACATAAATCTTCCTGCTGTAAACAGAGAACCATGCGGAAGTGCTTAATTCCACACAACAACACTACAGATCCTCATTCCCATTGGAGAGTTTTATAGTTATCAAAAATTCAATGTATCAGACCAAAATGGCATGAAGGAACCCAGACTGTTTAAATTTTGTCCTCTGAGATTCTCTGTAAATCCGTCAGAGAACATAAAAGCCATTAATCTATCAGCGGGCTCCAGTATCGTCCAATAACTTGGTATCTAAATCCATTACCAAGGCCCCTTTTTGACTGATGATAAAAGCTAAAGTTCTCTTCCAGAGGCCTGAAGGGATGGAGCATAGTTTTGTGGCTAAAAGCACAAGTCTGAGTGTCAGGAAATATGTATTCTATTCCTGGCTTCATCACAGGCTTTCTTGGGCAAGGGGTTTTACCTTGCTGTGTCTTAATTTTTGCATCTGTTCTGGATAACAGTACTGACTTAATTCACAGGGTTACTTCGAGGCTTGTCAATGCTTGTGCTATATTATTTATTATCAAAGCTATAAGCAATTCCTCCCACCAATTGGACACATCACCTGCACTTTGATTTGTCTGCCCAAGCCTCTTTGTTACAAATCCTTTCCTTCCCCTTCACCAGATCCAGAGTGTAATAATCTGGTTGCACTCTGGATTCAGAGCCAAGGAAAATTATATTTATTGAGGCAAAATGCATATTGTGGGGTCATCTGTAAAAGGATGGGCCTCCACTGTATGTGAGACTTCTGTGTTGGGAAAACTCCTCACCTTGTGGGAGAACAAAGCATGAACAGCTTGAGGATCCTTTGTCTGATGCATGTGATCTGTGGCTTTGTCAGTATATGCCCCAGTACAATACTGATTCTGAAGGCCAACATTTTGGGGTAACTATATACCCTGCCTAGGTGCCTTAGGGGCTGCAAGTTGAATACATGTAAAGAAAAAGCATAATAAAACCCTAAACACAGTATGTATCTAAATTATGTGGATAAAATCTCTATCAGCTATCACTGCATAGGGTAAATACATTCAGCTACTGGATAGGCAAGTAAAATGATTTAAGATTTCTATAATTTCATGGGGAATATACTGGGTTTTTCCCCAGGAAGCTTCATAGTATTTAGACGTTCTTGTTTCTGTTATAACATAGTATTTAGACTCTCTTGTTTCTGTTATAACACCCGATGACAAATGAGGCAGCTGCTAGATTGAACACCTATTGCCCAAATGACATTGTACCAAAACAATGCAATGTGCTGACAGATTTTCCAGTCCCCTGTAATACCCCAAGTCCCAGAAGCTCCATTCCTCAAATTATTTAGCGTCTGCTGATCTCATCTAATTGCCCAGTAACTAAAGCGGCCACATAGCCAGGCACCTAAGCATATGCACAAGGGGTAGTCAAATGCATAAGTACTCCTTTGTGAATGCAAACACTGGTTTAAACAGGAACTGGGCAGAAAATTTGGATGCATAACATTGGTGTTGACCACTGACATTAATTTGGCCTGAAAAGTTTAGCTCTTAGCATGGTGCTAGTGCAGGGGTTCTCAGACTTCACTGCATTGTGACCCCCTTCTGACAAAAAAAATTACTTCATGACCCCAGGAGTGGGGACTGAAGCCTGAGCCTGCCCAAGCCGCACTGCCCTGGGTGGAGGGCCCTGGGGCTCGGGTTTCAGCCCCAGGCCCCAGCAAGTCTAAGCCAGCCCTGGCGACCTCATTCAAAGGGGGTAACGATCCACTGTGGGGTCCCAACCCACAGTTTGAGAACCCCTGTGCTTGTCTAAAAGACTGCCACCCTGTGGTAGCTTTGAGACTTGTTGCCCGTCACAGGCATCTGACTGCAGAAGAGGCTAGAGCAGTGATAGTCCGACCTCAGTAGTTCAGAAGCCAAATCAGTGATCAACATTACCCAAAAGAGCCACAGTAGAGTGAATTCATTGTTTCATTTACTATAGTACTATATATTCATATTTAAATAGTATGGTGGGAAATATTTAGTTTATATATATAAATGTTTAGAAAAGTTCTGTATCAAATCAAACTCTAGCCCAGTGATACTCAATCACATGAGCTGCAAGTGGCTCTTTAAGTGTCTCCTGCAGCTCTTTCCAGCACGTGATATTAAACCACCTTCTGATTTAATTATTAACCAATCTAAGTTATTAACCAATTGTAATGGATAAAATAATAATACTTGGTCAGCCATTTTACTGTGACAATAATATATATAACTTTTCTAAACAATTAAAAAGAAACAAAAAGAAAGAAGTTTTATCTTGTGACTCCCTGTAACAGTTTTGTCATGTCAATCATTGTTATGCAAACCAAAAATGGATTTCATGCAAAATGGTACCAGCTTTTCATTAATTAATGATACAATCAGACTAAAAAACATAATATGTTGTGGCAAATACAACGTTTGTCAACATATGCAATTAAAACTTAATAAGATTCAATTATAATTGGTTACATGTGCAGAGTGTGCAATTATTAGTTGGGATGTATTCTGTGAGCTCTGATAAGGAGGAAATGTTATTGAAATACAATATAATGAAGAGGAAATTTTAATAAGAAGATAAGGATGCAAAAATATATATACATAAAACTAAAAAAATTGCTTACAGGCAAAAGAAATGAAAGTATCTGAAGGTAGAATACAAATTGAAAGCATCTCATAGTGATACAAAGTAATTCATTTGACTGCATTGCTTCACATTCAGCAACCCCCATGGACAATATGAAAAGAACTTGCCTCTCCAAGGGCAGCAACTTGGAGAGAAAGATCCACGTTCTGCCTTGTTAAGCTCTTGCAATCCCTGTTCACTGTGAAGAAGTTGTGCTGGGTCCAGATGAAAGCAGGATTTAGCCCTCAAGATAAGTGAAATGTTCACCTGATGTAGCATTGTTACCCCTTGAATGCAGTAACATAGTATGGATGTTTGATGGAGTTACTTTTCACTTTTTTTTCTGATTATGCTGGTCTATTATGTTTTTCATGGTCATTTTAACTCTGCTAAATGTATAATGGAGTGTGAATTACAGGTAGGCCTGACCCAGCACTCTGGATTCAAATACCCCCTAGCTCTGAGGAAGTTCAGATCCTGACCTGACCTTTATGACGTGGGTCTGTCTCTGATGTAGATACTAGGGGCCTGATTATTTTTTAAGCGCCTGTGTAACTCTATTGACTTCAGTAGAATTGCTCTAATTAACACCAATGAAAGAGAGAGGAGAACCAACCCCATGATTTTAATGCACAGGAAATTACTACAATAGTGATGTGAGTTGAACAGAACTTAAGCAACACTGGATGGCTGAATGCTGAACAGGGCTAAACAGGTCTCTGCCAGCCACTTCTGGAAGCGATTTTCTGTAAGGCAGTCTGTCAGCTGCCTGGCTCAAAGTACAGTATGTTGTCAATAGACAAGGGGTGAAATTGACACTATGTAAGTTATTCTTAATAAAACAAAATAAATGAGGAAACCCACATACCATGTTGCTTCACATGGATCACCAAGTAACCTGAAAACCAGAGGTGTTGGGGGATTTTATTAGCAAAGGTGCAGTACCAACAAGCTCCAGGAATGGAGGAACCCAGTCAAGAATGCTTTCACTCTGCACTAGTCCCAGTTTCCAGTAGTATAAAGCAGCCTGAGATGCCATCATGCAGGTACTTTCAAGCGACAGTCCGATTGTTAGTGACAGAGATTCAAATCCTGAAGTTGTTACTTGGGCAAAATTCCTGTGGGAGCCAAATGGGATTCTGCTTGGGAAAGGTCTAAGGATTGCCTGATCTCAGCGTGTGGCTGTTGTGATTGGGGTATAACAATGTGAGGGTGAGTGTCAGTAGGAAAAAAACAGCTGACTTAAAGTTTAATTCCAATGGCGCCAGCAAACTGGAAAGGGAAAATTCCAGGTCTGTCTGGTCCTGCAGTACAGACACCCATAAAAACGAACCCGTTGGGAAACACGTTTCAGGCATTGCTTCATCAGAACAAATTCTCATTGGATCACTGTCACTACAGCTTGCGGTTACACAATTTACACATTTTAACTTTTTCTTGGGTGCCATACAAACCCACAGTTGGAAATCTATGTTATTCCTGAAGCAAACAGTATGATACCGTAGTGATATCTTAGGTTGTCTACCTGATCTCGTTGGCAATATGGGATTAATTTTATACTACATTTTCTGGCTTTGTGTTTAAATGTTGCAATCCTTGAGACTTCCAGCATCAGGAAATGTGCCTTTAAATTCAGTCTAAATTTGCCCTCTCTCAATTCCATCCCATTATGCTCTGTTTTTTTTTACCTCCTTGAACGCTAAATAATTCTTTTCTATCTTCGGTGTTTACACCTTTCAAAACTCCATTGATTGTTATGTCTCTCCTTAGTCATCTCTGCACCAAGCAACAGTGTATTACCTACTTAGTTCTTACAGTACAGATTTAGCTCTTTTAATCTTTCATTATAAATGAATCCTTCCAGCTCCCTGATAATTTGTGTTGCTCTTTTCTGAACTCCCTACAATTTTTCAATATCTCCTTGCTAATGAGCTTCCCAGAACTGAACACAATGTTCCAGGTGCAGGAACAGCAGAGTTCAGCAGAGATGGGCAATTTCATCCTGTGGTCTGGGACATGGCACCTCTGCATATGCTGCCAAAAGCTGCATTGGCCTTTCTGCTGCCATATCACCTGGCAAACACCTGTCTAGTTCACTGCCTCGAGAGCTGAGAGAATAATTTACAGCTAATATTTAGATGGCATTTCACCTATTATTCTGGTTGATAATTGTTGGCAAATAGATCACAAAACACCCAACTGAATTTCTTCAGCAAATTATTCCTGGTCTATGCATTGGTCAGGAACACACCCGATTCACACTCAGTTGTTTAGCAACCATAGTGATCCAGCGAGGGATTAAAAATGATGCTATCACTTATGCAAATTCACAGTTTAGGGAAAATTCTAAATTCTACAATTGGAAGCATAATCCAAGAGACACATTTAGCAAATATTCCCAGCTACCCTCGGCTTTTCACAAGTACTCAGGCTAGTAAAACTCGAGTGCTGTCATGTGTGAGAAAAGTGAACATGAAAGGGTTGTGAATGTGGTCAAATTGGAAATCACTTTCCAGTTTAAATGAATATTTGTGGGTCTTTTCTTCTCTAATTGCTCAGCTGTCTTCCCCCAGTCCATGTGCCTTTGAGCATTACTGCTTCCCAGTTTTCACCTCCCGTTGATATCTATGGTCTAAGATTTATTATTCCTATGTAACTCTGTTGACTTAAATGGAGTTTTGTCAGCAGAGAACGTAGCCCTATATTTCTCCAGATGCATCAGAGCTTGAATTTTGCCAGCCTGACCCTCAGTTTGCAGTTGTCTTTTCTCTTTAGGGCCCTTTGTATTGTCTCTCCTGGGTGTTTCCAACTCCTTCCAATTTAGAATTGTGTGCATTTTTCATTGACATGCTGTTTTATCCTTCTCTTCCAGATCAGTAGTGATGTTAAATGAGACCTATTCTAACACTGAACCCTGTAGTACCCAGCAGACTCCTCTACCCTTGAACTCGGTAACTTTGCAGTTCACCATTAACCTTTGTTTATAGCCTGTTTTCAGTCAGCAAGACAGTGTTCCTACCAGAGTCAATTTCAATTAATTTTTCAAGCAAGAGTTCTTTTACTCAATGGCAAATATATTACACCTGCTGCATTCTCCTCACCGACTAATTTTCTATTTCTAGCAAAAAAAAAGCAATCAAATTTGTCTGGCAAGATTTATTCTTTATAGACCCATGCTGCTTATTGTTCATGTCTAGCCTGCCATGTTCCAGGGGCTGGGCTGTCAGACATGCTGAGAGCTCAGAGCTCCAGTTGAATTCAGTGGGAAATGTGGGAATTCAACACCTCTATAAACTGATGTTTAGGGTCACAGCTGGGTTAGTTCCACATTGGATGCTGGGCAGGAAAGATGACACAGGGTGCTTCTTTCTTTGCTACCAATGCACCTTTGCAAGTCCGGGGTCCCTATCCACAAGGGGGTGCTAGCTAGCTGCGTAGTGGTGCTACTTGACCCAAAGGCATTGTGGTCAATGCTCGTTCTCCCTTTAGGTGCCTGTTAGTGTGGAAAGGCATCAAGGAAGTGACCAGGACAGCTGGCTCCTTGTGTTTGGGCAGCCCTGTTTGAAAGGACTCTCTGAAAGCAGATACGTGGGGGAGTTCATGCAGCACCATTCTGTAGCAGCTATAAGGAGCAGCATGCATCCCCTGAGCCATTTTGCGTCACCCCACCTGAGCACTCCTCCCAATCCCCTTCCAGTGCTCCTCGCAGGAACAAAACTATGATGTGACCCTTAATCATCCCCCCACCCCACTTTATGATCCTTTCTTTTTCTGGGCGCATGATTGTCAGGATCACGGGTCTTTCCTTTTTTGAATATTGGCATTACATTTGCTTTTCTTCAATCAGCTAATAAGTCCTCAGGGGTTCATGCCTGATCAGAAATAATTGTAAACAGAGTAATGAGTTCACTAGTTCCCTTAATTATCCCAGGATGATCAGGGCCAGCTAATTTATATGCACTCATTTCCCCCAACTATTTCCTCACGTGTGCCTAGCAGAAATTACTGTTACTGGCTTTTTCCTAATTTCTTAAGGTTCAAACTTCCTTTATCTGTTTCATTAAAGACAGATTCTGGGTCTTCATTAATTTCCCAGCCTCTTTATTAATTAATGGACGTATTTTCTCTCTAATACTTTTACTTCCTTTCCCCCAATATACTCATAAGTGCCCTCCTTATTCCCTTTAGTTCCTTTGGCAGCGTTAACTAACTGATATTTTTGCTACTCTTATCCATTCCCTGCTGAGCCTTAAACGATTTGGCATTCTTTGATTTCTTTCCCCCTCATTGTCCAGTTCCAATCCAGGGTTTTTTTTAGACGTCAGATCTTTGAGCAGTCCCTTGTGCAGTCACTGTAATTGCTGCATATAACAAACTTATTCATGCATGCTTATTAGTCATGCAAATTTATTCATACATGACTTCAGTAGAAATCTGTGGGGTGCAAATCTGTAAAGAGCCCACTGGGACTTGCATGGGCACAGCTAGGAGCAGAATAGGGTGCAATCTGATCACTAGCACAGAGGGGGCAGCTGAATAGAGAGGTTCAGCACAAGTTAATAAAACAGACTAAGGATGTACAAACCCAGCCTCCACTTCCTTCTAAGAAATATTGCCCCCAGGAAGTAAAAAAGCATACATAGCATATGCTTAGCACCTATGCTCATGAGTAGCACAAGCGGTGGGTATCTTTCCATCATTAATTAGTTGTTTAACTAGTTAATATTTGACAGTGCTTGGAAAAAGTCAAGTGCTATATGAGTGCACATATTTTCTGTATTAAGAGGTCTGGTCAGGGCCGGCGCTTCCATTTAGGCAACCTAGGCGGTCGCCTAGGGCACCAGGATTTGGGAGGGCGGCATTTTGCTGCCCTCGGTGGCAATTCGGTGGTGGGGGGTCCTTCCACGCTCTGGGTCGTCATCGTCAATTCGGCGGCGGGTCCTTCACTCGCTCCGGGACCCACCGCCGAAGTGCCCTGAAGACCGGGAGCGCGGAAGGACTCCTCCCTGCCACAGAATTACCGCCAATGACCTGGAGTGTAGAAGGACCCCTGCCTAGGGCGCCAAAAACCCTGGCGCCGCTCCTAGGTCTGGTCAGCCCTCCACGGGCACTTACATAGCTCTCAGCATTAATAAGTTATGAGGCACTGCTACCAGAGAATAAACTCACTAGAGAAGCGTCACTCACTCCCCTCACCATCCAGTGATTCTCCAGGGCTTTCCTTCTTGGTGGGCAATTAAACAGTTCTATTTCTGCTTTTCTCACCCCAAAGTCCAGTTAAACACCTCCATCCTGAAAGTAAGAAAATAGCTGCAACCTAGATGACTACCACCCTTAACATGGCTGCCCCCCTCACAAGCCACAGCTGCTGGCCTTTCCTTCCAAGACCCCTTGGAGTCTTTAGAAAGGGGGCAGGATCCCTTCCGCCAGGCCAGTTAAGACATTTTAACCTTTCACTGGCAAATCATCAAACAGCAATTTTGAAAGTGAAGATCATTTCCTCAAAAAATAAAAATAAAAATAATCAACATTTGCGTGGGGATCTGAGTGAAACTGTTCTTCCCAAGACAATAATTAAAGTCTGACTTATTATGTTAATCAAGCCATGGAGTATACTTGAGGGAACCTGAAGTAACTTCAGCATTATTATCATTCCCATGAACTTATTTAAAGCTCCCAGCTAGTTCATTTTTCAGGCAGTCTCACATAGGCAGCAGGTATTACAGTGCCCCCACAGAGTCTATTTTCTATATTAATTATCTCACAGCACTTTAAGAAGTTTAATTTTGTGCTAAAAGGTTGATGAAGATTAGATGATTAAAATGATAAAAATCAATTTTCCCAAATTTACACAATCTGCTGCAGTCAAATTGAAAAAGAAGAGAAATGTGGGTGTTTATGTTTCTGTGGCTGTCTTGGAAAAATGATATTGTAAATGAAATTATAAGATAATTCATGAATTGTTTTCCTGGCAGGCACCATCATTCTGCCTGTTTTGGAGGGTGGGGCCTTTCCAATTTCATGGCAAATAGAACAGAATGTTGATTGTTTTTAGCTAAAAAAATAATTTAAGTCAATGCAAAACAGTGGCTGGGAATGCAAACTCACTGGCAAACATGCGGAAAAATGAGGCTATATACAGCATTGGAGTATGTTCATTGGAGGTTTTAGGATTATGATTGTTTTTAAGGCCGTGTCTCTTTTCATGTTGTTATGGTAGCACTGGTGTAAGTGGCTTCTTTGTATACAAGACAGCTGCTGCACCAAGGATGGTCTTTTGGCTAAGGCACTGGGCTAGTGTTTCATTTCCCAGCTCTCCCATAGCCCTTGGGGAAGCCACCTAATCTCACTGTTCCCTATCTGTAAAATGGGGATGAGACAGACTGTACAGGGAGAAGGGCTATCTAAGCACCTGGAGTGCTCTATTTATGTTGCACATGTGCACCAGCTGTCATACAATTAGTACTGTTAGGAAACAGCAGGTAGATATCTGGGTCCATTCCTTTGCCTTCATATACAACGCAAGAGTAACTACAGGTAGGCAAAAATATTACACTGCTTTTGCAAAACATTCCTAATCTTGTGTCAGGTAATCACACCTCCTGTAGAGTTTTATGTTTGGGGGTAAAATTTGGCCAAATGGGATTAATTTGGTTGAAAAATGGCATTGCTCCCATTCTCTTAACTTTCCTTTGGCGTCGATGGATGCAGAATCAGGGCTGAATGGCACGTTGTTCCTGAAGCATTCACAATACAGCTTTGCGGCACATGACTATTATTTCCCTGCTCTGCGATGGGCAAGGCCACCGTGAGCGGGTTCGGTTCCCGGTGAAAAATATTTTTGGGCCCCCCAGCAAGGGTGGACTGGCTAAACAGGGCCGATGAGCCAGGGAAGCTGAGCCCCAGGCCCCCCTCTGGACCGCCGGGCCCCGGTAATTTGTACTGGCTTCCCTCACCTCGTCAGCCCTGGGGACGGGATATCTCTGCGTATGTAGTCCCCATTGCACTGGTTATTTTTTTATATTCTATCACATTAGACACTCCTATCTAATTTGCTGTCCCCACTCACCCTTACTGTCATATCACAGTCACTCAACACGTACATGTCAGGAGATGGGGCATAAGGTGGTGTGAAACTAGCACTCAGCACTGTATGGGAGTTAATGCTTCTGATCATATCCAGGAACAGGGGCACGAGTGCTGAGTGCCCACACGTAATACAATGATTAGTTACATCTTTTGTCTAATATGAACAAGATGAGCTATCAGATATGTTTTATATTGTATGCTGCCGTTAAAGCTTCCCCTCCCAGTCATCATTGGGGAAGTCTGGACAGCCTTTGCCAACCAATAGGTACTGTATGAAAGTCACTTATCGTGATCAATATATAATTCTTGTTTCACATACGGTAGTGAAATTAGGAGAGCAAAGGATGCTATTCAAGGGATAGACAACATAGGCTGAGAAGTGTAGGAGGGAAAGCTGGAGGAGATTTGTTCTGACTGTTTTCATGTTTTTATTTGTTGAATCTATTGATTTTATGTGGTCCCCAGATGGTTTCTATATTTTAGGATTTTTTTCTCTCTACTCTCTGGCAATCTGAATATTAGCTTTTGTATGAGGCAAATTCCATTAGAGTTATGAGCTGTTTTTTGATTGTTGATATTGCTGTGTCTTTCCACTGTTTTAGAATTTATTTTGGCTGTTAGGGATGCTGATGCTTATCCATTTTATATTCTCATTATCTTGTCTATTCTAGTGTGTTATGGGTCTAGATTAGGGGTAGGCAACTTGCGGCACGCAAGCTGATTTTCAGGGGCACTCATACTGCCCGGGTCCTGGCTTTACATTTTAATTTAATCTTAAATGAAGCTTCTTAAAACATTTTAAAAACCTTATTTACTTTACATACAACAATAGTTTAGTTCTATATTAAAGACTTATAGAGAGAGACCCTCTAAAAAACATTAAAATGTATTACGGGCATGCGAAACCTTAAATTGGCGTGAATAAATGAATATTTGGCACACCGCTTCTGAAAGGCTGCTGACCCCTGGTCCTGATACACACAATGGAATTGTCATTGCTCTTTCGCATTTTATTAGCGTGCCTGTATTTGACCACTTTTTCCCTTAGAAATAAAACATTGTAGCACATGCTTGAGTCTAATCACACCAAATATTAATTAGATATTAATCTCAGGTGCTCAAGATGACAATGATCCAGTGGGTGACATGTTCTTCCCATTAGATCAGTCTTATCAGGATTGCCTTGGCAGATTAGGCCAGCACCCCAGTCGATGCGGAATCATGGCAGGGCTTTATAGCAGGGATTCTCAACCTTTTTCTTTCTGAGTCCTCTCCCTGGCCAAACATCCTATAAAAAGTCCACGACCCCCACGTGCCACAACAACTGGTTTGCTGCATATAAAAGCCAGGACCAGAGTTAAGGGGCAGCAAGCAGGGCAACTGCCTTGGGCCCCATGCCACAGGGACCCCTGCGAAGCGAAGTTGCTAAGGCTTCAGTTTCAGCCCCAGGTGGCAGGGCTCGGTGCGCTGGGCTTCAGCCCCATGCAATGGGGCTTTGGTTTTCTGTCCTGGGCCCCAGAAAATCTAATGCCAGCCCTGCTTGGCAGACCCCCTGAAACCTGCTTATGGCCCCTCAGGGGGCCCCAGACCTCTGGTTGAGACCCACAGCTTTATAGGAAAGAGTAAGACTTCCATAATGGCCACTACATTCACCAGCATGCCCAAACCAAAACAGGAGTTTCTTCCTAGGTCTAGGTACTCACTATTTGTCTTAGGTTCTGGTGAAGGAGGGTCCCATATAAACACACATCTTATCTAAAGTAACCTTAGTTGATATATTCATATTAATATCTAAATCTTTTCTTAATTCTACTAAACTGAATCATATCTTGTGACAGTGAGTTCCACAGTCAATTATGTGTTGCATATTCTATTCTTTATAGGGTCTTCTATGGTGCTTATCACTGTAATATCTGAAGGCTTTCCAGTCGAGCATTAAGCAGTACATCTGTCACACATTGTTCTTTCATCCTCTCTCCAAGGGCAAAAGCATATGCAGTGGAGTGTCTTGCTTTAGTAAGTTTTTTTGGGCATTTTTTAAAATATCTATTTTGCCACATATATATTTTAGAAAAGGCAAGATCACACAAATGCATCTTGCACTTTGAGCAGAAGGTTGTGAGGCCCTTAGTTCCTGGGGCAGATCATTCCCCAGTCTCAGATTGGCTCCCAAGACAGTTCTGCCTCCCTCACAAACAAGCCTGATCACAGAGGGTTCATGATGCCAGAGGAACACTGTTGTCACACATTGCCTTCATCTCAGAGCTTTAGCTGATCTTTTAGCTGCCCTGGACCCAGGCCATAAAATACCTTGAAGATAAGGACTAAGACCTGGAATTTGATTTGAAATTCTATGAGAAGGCAGTTTAAAGAGAAGAGGATAGGTCTGATGTGAGATCAGTTGTCTGTGTTGCTGACGAGATGTGCTGCAGAGTCTCCTTAAGTGCTGAAGGTTTCAAGCCTAGGTATATTGTATTGCTGCAGCTCAGCTAACGGGTAAATAACTGAGACCTGGTCATCATCCATCAGGATGGGACAAAGTTTCCTAGCCAACCAGAGATGATAGAAATCATGGATGCTGCTATGTGAGGACTTGGTGGCAGTGAGGAATCCATGAGCACTCCTAAACTATGGACTGAACTGGCAAATTGTGGGTGTAAGAACGTAAGAATGGCCATACTGGTGACACCAATGGTCTGGCTAGAGTGAACAATGGGATGGTAGAAAACATCATGTTAGTTCCATTTTTGGGGTGGGTGTTTCTTAGGAGAGGATCAGCTAAATGGAAAGAAAGGGGGAGGGAGAGGGACACTGAAGGGGAAGCAGCTGAGGGGGACAGAGCAGAGAGAAGAGGGTGAGTGGAGCAGGTCTGAAACTGGAGGTGAAGAAATTGTGAAGGAGGAGTTTGGAGGAAATAGACAATCAGCACACTGCAGAGAAGGTCCAGACAAAAGGGTAGAACGTTCTACCTGTAGTGATGTGGAGTGAAAGTCCTGGATTAGGTCATTTCTTTTCAGTTAATTTTCTTTTAATATGGAAGTATAGCTCCAATGAGAGCAAACTTCCAACCCCCTCGAAACAGGCTGCAGTCTGCTAATGCCTTTGGAATTCAACCGTTATCACCGGCGGCCATGAGGCTGCACCAGAAGAGGAGAGTTAAAGAGGGGTGCTGTAACAGCACTGAAGAGTGGTAAGGAGGAAGTTATGTCTTCTGGGCTTGCTGCAGCTGCTCCCGACTGGGTGAGAAGCTGTGGCCTCTATAAAGTATACCCTTGGCCCTTCGTGGTGATGCTCCTGCAGCTACCACGCTGCCACTCTTGGGTAAAGACAGAGAGAATCCTTACTGTTAGTGAAACTGTGCTCACAAGGGGAAAGGCACCTTCTGTGAAGCATGAGAAACATCGGTGAGCGGGGTGGTGAACAGAACCCTTTCCTCCCACACTGGAGCCAGGATTTTGAACTCCTATGCCAGCCTATGGGATGGAACAGTGGCTGCAGACCCTCTGTGCCATTGGTCCAGGGTGTCACAGCCATTGTATCTGCCTAAAGGTGGATCCATTTCCCCTCTTCTGAGCTGCCTCTGGCCCTCCCAGACCTCTGCTCACATCCTTCCACATCAGCCCATACAGGGTTCCACCCAATATCCCCAGCCTGGGGCTTTAATGGTGCAGAGGGTCTTGGACTTCTGTTGTAGTGCACATGGGCGCATTTCCCCCATCGTGAAGGAAAACCCTTGTCTAAGAGGGGTAACACTGTGTCGTCATGAACAAATCCACGGAAAATTGCTAGCAACACTGTTTTGGAATGAATTACATGATGGATAAAAATAGCCTGTCCAGCAGATAAATTATCACACCCCTTGATATTTCCCATCATTAGTTATGATACAATTCAGTGAAAAATTAAATCCGCATTTCTGCTATAAACCCTGTCTTGACTCCCACAGCTCCTAATCCTCAATCTTTAGCCAAAATCCACTCAGGCATATCCTACTCAGAGACTGAACTCTCAGCTCTAGCACAAAATCTAGCTACTGCAAGAAATTACTCCTCCAGCTCTCAAGGCACAGAAAATATAGAGCCTGCTCCTGTTCCTTGGCAAAATTCCTATTAACATCAATGGTGCAATGCTGGGCCCAGAATATCTCCCTCCCGCCACCACGTGTGCTAAAATAATCCCTGTTTAATTTATAAATTGCCCCTTCCTGCACATTGTCAAGGCATGTGTGGTACAGAATGGATAGCATCAAAGAGTGCTCTGGAAAATTCAGACAAGGGGTTCTCTGGGCAAGAATAAGAAGTGGGGGAAGTGTATGGGGTTGGAGAATAAATACACAGTCAAAACTGGTTGTATTCCACATCACCTTTGGAGAAGCGAAAGGCTTTTTGATAAGCGGTGCTTTGTCTGTCTGTCTGTCTATTGTACTCTGCTTTCTGCCCTGAGGGTAATGGCAACAGGATGACTCACCGTGCTCAGCGAGAACAGCAATATCACCTGATCAGATGGCTGGACTTCCAGTGGCAGCCATGGGTCGCTGCACACAGGCTGGCATCAAGAATAGGTCCTCTAACTGCCTTTTCTGCTTCCCACGAGGAAATCTGTCCTCAGGGCCGCTGAGAGCAGGTTCGGACCCTGGTGAAAATTTTTTTTCGGGCCCCTCAGCAAGGGTGGACCGGCTAAACAGGGCCGATGAAGCCAGGGAAGCTGGGCCCCAGGCCCCCTTCTGGACCACCGGTCCCTGGTAATTTGTATCGGCTCCCCCGCCGCCCCATTGGCCGTGTCTGTCCTTAGGCTCCACCTGCTGCATAGAAGCTGGTCTCTGCCCCAGAGAGCTCACATTCTAAAGAGACAAGGCACATGCAGAATGAATGGTGTGATGGCAGCCAACATCATATTACTTTCATGATTTTTTTTTGTAGGAGTGGGTTTACTTAGGAAGGGGGCAGCTAAATGGCAAGAAAAGGGAAGCGGAGGCAGGATGAAGGATATAGGGCAGAGAGGAAGAGCTTCAGGAGGGGTAAGTGTGGGATGAAGATAGTGCAAGGGGGAGGGTTGGTGGAAACAACGAATCAGCAGAGGGCAGCATGGCACGTGACACCCATCAGGAGATCACGTATGTGCCTTAAATACTTTTGTCAAGTGTGCATTCCCAGATGGGGACAATTAAAGAACCATTCTTTCTGAGAATGGGCACTTGATCATCCACCATCCTTTCTCACAGCTGCATTAACATTTCAAAAGAAAAACAGTCTCTATGGCCACTTAATGAGAGAGGGGCCATGTGACTCAGCTGAAACAGTGGAACTAATTATTGTGTATACATTTTCCCACTTCTCTTTGTCTCTCTCTTGGACACATATATAGTCATAATGCCAGGGCTGCATATATTATATACAGATGCTATGATCACCCATTAACCACATGTTATGAGAAACAGAAGTCAGGACTTTTTGTCATATATCAATTTAGCTAACAGCAAATCTTCATCAACTCTTTGTAGTATCAAGGCTTATATCCTCTTCGGAGGTAGCCACTAACTGGTAACAGAAGAGGTCAGATCTCATGCCGCAGTGGGCTGTGGAATGCATACACAAGCTAGTCAGTATTTTACAGCATCTTTTCCTGAGGCCTCAGCCAAGGTATCTTCCCCAGTGCTCCAGAATAAGTTGGGTAGTGAGTGCTTTTCAGCTCGTAAAGGGGGAGGAAGGAAGATATTGACTGGTACCAGTACATAAATAGTATGTTATCTAAAAGTAAGCTAAAAATTCATCATAAGGTTAAACAAAGCCTGTGATATTGTCCCAGTGGAGATAGGGCTATTTGCCATTGATTTCAATGGGAGCAGGATTAGACACATAGATTTGCTAGAAGTCTGTAGGGCAGTTTCAAGAAGAAAAGCAATTACCATAATTTCAGGTACATGTTCTAGCTTTGCTACATCAGTTAGAGCATAGTGGTAAATTGATGTGGTTGGTCATGTCTGAGTAAACTGTAGTCCATGCTTTGTGGTAGCAATCAATATCTAATTATGAATTATGTTAATTTAATAACGCCTCAGGCTTTCAACCTCACCTTCAAGCACTGATGCTCTGTATGCTGCTGCTCCCATTTTCCCTGACAAATCATCTTAGTTTGGTTAAGCTAATAGGTTTTAAAATCATACCACGATGACACAATTATTCAGTCTACCATAGAGCGTGGTGTAGACCCTGAATCCAAGCCACCTGGCACTGTGACTAGCTGTGCTTACCAACTACGCGGAGAGTGGTACTGTAGACTGTGGCATTGTAGAGTCACTAGGAAGCACGTTTTCCATTAGTCACAGCTAGACTAGGAAAAAAGGTCCTTTCCTAGGGTGGCTAGGGTACCTTGAGGTAGCTAACAATTTAAAAGACACCTTTTCCATGCCCTTTGTGTCTGTTCTCACCAGATGCCCCTGTATTGGGCTGCAGAACCCTGCGCTAATGGAGGTGCTGTCTTTCCATACCAATCAAGTAAATAATGTGTTTTAATATAGCTCAATGGAAACATATAAGTCTAGGAACAAAGAATGTTGATTATCCATACAGCATGAGGGGCTCTGTTTTGGGAAGCAGTGATTCTGAAAAAAATTGTGGGGGTTGTGAGGGGTAGTCAGTTGAACATGGGCTCTCAGTGTGACACTGTGGCCAAAGAGCTAATGCAGTCCGTGGATGCATAAACAGGGGAACCTGGAGTAGGAGTAAGGAGATTATTTTACCTCTGTATTCAACACTGTGATGACCATTGCTGGAATACTGTGTCCAATTCTGATGTCCACAATTCAAACAGGATGTTGATAAAATGGAGAGGTTCAGAGAAGAACCATGAGAATGATTACAGGGTTAGATAACATGCCTTATAGTGATAAATTGAAGGAGCTCAACCTATTCATCTTAACAAGGAGAAAGTTGTCAAGGTTAACTATAGACTTGGTTACACTCTATAAGTATTTACATTGGGAACCAGTATTTGATAAAGGGCTGTTCAGCCTAGCGGCGAAAAGCATAACACAATCCAGTGGCTGGCAGCTGAAGCTATACAAATTCAGACTGGAAATAAGGCATGCATTTTTAATAGTGAGGGTAATTAATAGCTGGAACAACACATTAAGGGTTGTGGTGGATTCTCCATCACTGTCACAGGAAAGAAGAACCAAACATTAGCATTAGGAGAACAGATCTCGGGGTGCGCTGATTGCACGGGGATTAGGACAACAGCACTGCCTTCCTCAGGGAAAGTGGAGACAGGAATAAGAATGAGGGGCATGGAGCTGAGTGTTCACTGGAATGGAGGAGACTTCCACTGAACACGTGGGAACCCCAACCTTATCCTGGGTTTTGCCTGTAACTTGTAGGGCCTATTGCTGGGCTTTCCCACTCCTCCTGTAGCTTGAACAGCTTCTGGGGTTCATGGGATGTGTGCATATAATAAATGGTGAGATGGGTTCAGAATGGGTGTGGGGGTGGTTATGAGTGCGTGTAGCATGGAGATGGGTGTACTGAATGGGTGGCTGTATGTATTTTCTGCATGTGTGTGTGTGTGCACATGCAGAATGAGTGGTTGGGTGAATGAGGAATGAATGGGGGAAGGTGATGGAGTAAAAGGCGTATGTGTGTTATGAACGTGTGAATGGAAAGGTGGGATGGAATGAAAATGGGTGCAGAATGAATGCTGGGTGCAATATATAGAATGAATGAATGGAGTAGGTCTGAATAGTACAAATAGGCAATGTGTTTGGGAACTGGTGAAAATTAAAACCCATGGGCTTTTTGTATACAAATGTTGGCCGGTATGCTATCGTCACACCCATTTGTTGTATGCTATTTTAGATAAGACTCAATCCTGCAAACTCTTAGGCATGACTAGCTTTACGTGAGTAGCCCCATGGGATCAGAGCCCTACCTTGTAAATTGGATGTTATGGTGACACGTAGAAGCGCCATTGGAGAGGAAGGTCCCATTGTTAGGCTCGGCACAAATACATAGTAAGACACAGTCCTTTCCCTGAAGAGCGTTCAGACTAACTAAACAAGGCAGACAACAGGGAAGCAGAGAGAGGTAAAGTAACTTGTCCCGGGTCACAGAGTAGGTATGTGGCAGAGCCAAGACTAGCACCTTGATCTCTCCTGACTCCCCATGTTGTGCTCTAACCAGTCAAACACGCTGCTGCTATGTCTATCCTTCACTGTTTCATATCCGTTGTTCATCAAACTGGATGGTTCATCCTCTTTCTGCCCTAAAACTCCCTTATCAGTCAAAATGCCTCTCAATGAATTATTGGCCCTGTAGTAAAGCTTTTATGCTATGCTGAAATCACCGAAATCTCATATTTTTAGTGTGCTTGCAATCTTATTTATCAGCTCACTGGCAAACAAGTGCATCATTATTCTTCTCATGTCCAGAACGGTCACAAGGCCCAGCCCTCTGGATGTTTGTGCTCATAAAGGTGGCTGTATGTTCAAAGGTGTCAGACTGATTCATAACTTTGCTGGTCACTAACTCCAGAATAAACACAAGTCATTTCTAGCTTCAGCAGCTAGCCCTGAATGATAAAATGACCTCCTCTAATGCTTTAGGCTGCTCTGTTTTGGAAACCCTCACTCACACAACAGCCTGTGGGGCCACACAGTCTGTGACCAGGTTCCACTGCAGAATTAGGAAATGCTTGGAAAGCAAAGACAGACAGGAAGATGAAGATGTAATTATTGTGTCTGCCAACTGGCAGCCAGAGACTTGCGATAGACTTCACTGATGAATGGAGCAGCTCTCTGAGTGGGCCTAGAGCATCGTTCCCAAAGGCTGAGGATGAAAAGTCTCTGCTGCAACCTCCCTCAGCTTAAAATGCCTCTTACAAACAGACCTGGAAGTTGGGCTTCTTATGTCTTCATTGAAGTTAAAAATGTTCAATGTAAGTTTAATGTTAGATGCTGGGAGAGAATGACAAGCCTCTGGAACTTTCACATGCTGCTGTTGTGCTTTCACACCCGAGCAGTCAGAAGATGGTACACCCTGGTCCGTTATCAAAGGGTCCACTTGTCTCTGACCCTACCACAGGGGCAGCCTTCCTCCCTCCTTGCAAGGGACTGCTCTCCCCCAATGCCGTGAGGGATTCAAATCACCCCTCAAAAGGGAAGAAATAGGTGGGACACTGCCCACTCTCCCCCTCCACTCTGGTCTATTGAGCCAGCTGAGCAGGGGCAGGTTGCATGTGCCATCGCAGATACTTTCCTGAGCTCTGGGAGGGACTCTTTGCCTGACACACAGTTCCCCTCTGGAGTTCCCACAGGGGCGATGTGGCTCTGCACTGCCCCTCCCCACAGTGAGATCCATTGTCTCGTTGCCATAATCTGGCCCTAAACTGGGAGACACAAAGGATAAACAATACAACTAAACTAAACTCCAAGGGCCTCTTTCATCCTGGAGGACCCTAAAAGGCCTCAAACCACAGCTAATCAGCCCCACTGTAACACAGGCATGGCTGGGAGAGAGGCAGAGATCAGCTCCCTGTACCACAGTAAAGAGAGGAGAACTTTGGGCAAGGACACCAGGAAAACCCCCTGTTCTTACAAGCTGCACCATCAGATCTTTCATTTAGAGGTCAGTTTTTAAGGTTGTGTCAGAAAGACTCCCACACACTCCACATTGATCTACCTTGGAAGGAATGAAAGGCTAAATTGACATAGCTAGGATTTGAATCAGTGACTCGAGGGAGCGTAGGTATTTCAATCCTGAATCTTAGCCCACTAAGCCACTCCTCTGGTTTAAGTCACTGGAGTATTATATATCAATGCTATCTCCTAGCAACTCGCTGCGCTCTGATCTGATGAGTGGAAACGGCATGTAAATCTACAAATACATCTTGACTTAGTCCAAAGCTGATTTGCCAACAGAAAGCAGCATGTGGAACTGAACAGGATTAACAGAGTAATTAAAGCAGTTCAATGGGCCAACATATCACTAATAATAATGAGTCAGACACTGTGTGCGAACGGGGATGGGAATGAAACAAAATACAACTGAGTGAGGTTGTCAGTCGCCCTGTATTTCCCTGTTCAGGCATATAAGGAGCATCCTTATTCCCCTGCCTGGGCTACCGAGGTTACAGGCAGTGGTGTGGAGCACAACAGCCTCTGCAGGGCAACTTCTCTCTTTCCTGTGGTGGGGAATGGGCAAGCCGGCTGCACAATGGCACAGCCTGGGCTCCACTTCTTCACCCAATGCACATACCAGCATGGAGGGGAAGGGACCCAGCCCAGGTATAGGGCTGGTGCTGATTACTGCCCCTTGAAGCAAGTGAGGAACCAGGCGCCATACTGGGCCTTGCTCAGTGACCTCCTTGTCTAAGTGTTGCTCTGGAAAGAGACTTGTCAGCAGTGGGGGCTTCTGAGGGAACAGCACGGTGGGGGTTGGAGAGAGGAAAACAGGTGGCCCTTCATGCAGAGGCTTCTCCCTCTCACCCCAAACAATAAAGTCTACTGCATTAAGAAAGATTTCCACCCAGACACCGCCCTTCCAGCTGTACCACCACTCCTGTTACACAGCTGATATTCCAGGGGCGTTTGACACACTATCAACGCTTTCAGGGGTGAACAGTGCAGTTGTTCTACACCTTTTGAAGAATCTCTAGAACTTGGATTTAGATGGCTGGTGGGGGATTATAGTGGGTGGGCAGGAAGGGTAACTGCAGTAAAAATATGTTCTCCGTGGGCCTGGTTCTACTCTGATGTACATTGGTGTAAATCTGGAGCAACTCTACTGGTGCTAATCAACTTATACCAGTTTAAACTGATCATGGATGAGAATCAGACCTGATGTAGCATCCTGGCTTGGTGTAAATGTAGCCGATTTACAGTAGCTGAGGATCTGGCACATTAGATTCTGAGGCCAGAAGGGACCATTGTGACAGCTGCCCTTCTGCATAACAAGGGCCATATAGAGTTCCAGCCAGTGTTTCTGTCACGGAGCCAGGGCCGGTTCCAGGCACCAGCATCCCAAGCAGGTGCTTAGGGTGGCAATCTGCAAAGGGCGGCAATCCTTGTGTTTTTGCCCCCAAGCAGCACACTGAATTGCCGCTGCGGATGATGGGGACAGTCCGTTTGCCATTAGGGGGGCACACGTGTTTCTGCGGCAGTGGAAATTGGGCGGCAGCTTCTATGTTCAGCTGCCCATGGTGGCAATTTGGTGGCTTCTGTCGTCCGGCTGAAGACAGAAGCTGCCTGCAAATTGCCGCCGCAATGGAAATACGTGTGCTGCCCTAATGGCACACAGACTGACCCCGCCGTCTCACAGCAATTCGGCATGCTGCTTGGGGCGGCAAAAACAGTAGAGCCAGCCCTGCATGGAGCCCATAAATTGCATAGAAGCAGGAGCATCACAACCGAGTTTGAAAGCTGGGATACAGATAAACTGTTGCAATGGAATGATCCCTTGGGAAAACATTGAAAGAAACAAAGCGGAGAATTTTGGGCACCATTGTAAATAAGCACAGTAAATAAGGCAGCAGAAGAAGAGCACTGGTGGCCAGCAGGTGGGCAGGGCAGCGGGAAACAATCATGAGTGGCTATTGCTACACTCACTACTTGATGTTAATTACACTTGTTGAAATTCTGCGAGCTCCTTTTAAGAAGCTCTGCAGGGAGTGCTGTTAAAATCATGCACAGTCTTCACTTTGAAATATTTTAATGCTGCTTTTCTGGGACGAACAACAAGAGAACAGACAGAAAATCTGTCTATATCTTCCAAGTACCGAGAGTGTCAGAAGACCCAGTTTGGATCTTACAGTCCTTATGGGTCAGATGGCGACTTCCTTTCTCATAGTGTAGTTATGCACGCTCATCAATCTGGCCCTATATCATCAGTAACACTACTGAAATCAATGGTGCAAGTGAGATCAAATTCAGGGTGGTAGCATGTGGAGATAGAGCTGTTACATTGCATTCATGATGTGTACCAGATTTCTTAATGAAACACAGGAATACAGAAAACCTGCTGACTGTGTATTGCATGATAATATCAGCCATTACTTTCTTAGCCCATGCTTTCTATACAATGCTTTCTATCAGCTTATATAGCTCCTGGTCACTGGAGAGTCTGAGCACCTCACAAACAATGAATTTCCCCTCACCAAAACCCTTGGGGTAGGGAAATATCATTAATCTGATTGCACACATGGAGAACTGAAGCACTGAGGGATAGAAAGTGATTTGCCCAAGGTCACTTGGGGAGTTTGTGACAGAGCCAGAACTGAAGTAGGACTCTGAGTTCCCATTCAATGTGCTGACCACGTCGCCACCCTCTAACACATTAATTTTGTGTAGAATAATTTCTACAAAAACAGCTTCCCCAAAATTGTTTACAGCATTAAATACAATTAGACAGGCAAAATACTTAGAATTTATTATTTTCAAAGCATAATCTTTCTCACACCCCAGGAGGTAAAATCATCCCCATTGAAGATGGGGAAACTGAGGCAGAGACTTGTCCAAAGTCATGCTTGCCCTGCAGGTCATTGTGAGTATTGAGATTAGAACTCAGAAATCTAGCTCCTAGTCCCAATTTAGTCTCCTAGTCTATATGCCTCTCAGTGTTATATACCATCAGAGAACTAAATAATAGCCGAGCTGGAGAGGAAAATTAAGCTGTACAGGCATGGAAGATAAGATATGGTTTCCAATGAGATTGGAAAACAGAGCCGGAGAGCTGATTAGTTTCATATCACTGTAGAATCTACAGATGCTAAATACCCTACTCTCAGAACCAGTTCAGATCAGAATATTGACTAGGTGGAATTGTTCCTCCTGAAATGCTCAGTAACCTTTTAGTATTTTTGTATGAGGAAGAACAAACCTCTCTTTCTGATGCTAAGTCTTAGGGAAGTCTGTATACAAAGCAGTTTATTTTACTTTGCAAACAGGGGGAGAGGCAAGGAAAGCCATCTGTGTAACCCAGGCCTCTGCAATATTATATCCTCAGAGAGAGACATATAGTGAGACATTTGGACACACACACACACACAGAAAAACAAGGAGACAGAGTTGGAAGATTCTGGATGCTGAAACTTTTTTGAGATCCAGTTTTCAAAGCATATCAATCATTGCCAGTTTGCATCCTCACTAATTACATTATGAATGCTCTGTTATGTGAAATTTATAATCTACTGCAATCTGACCGATCTAATCCATCAGACATGGCAAGTCACAAATTAGCATGTCTGCCTGAGTAATTGAAAAAGTGATCCAGTTTTCTGAAATTGATGTTTTAAAAAAAAAAATCACTTGTAAATTGTATTAGCAAAAGACAAGGGGGGGAGGGAAGTGTTTTTAATTTTATTTCATTTCCCACCAAAGTCCTGACCATGACAAAAGGCAGCTGTTGCTCTGTACCCCGCCAGCATCCCTGCCTGCCTGCCAAGTCTGACTGTCTTAATGTGGCACCTGGAGTCCAGGAGGATCGCATGTCACAGAGAATCCCCTTCATTTCACATGATGAAGAGGAATCTGTGTCTTGGCTCAGCTCTGCAGACTGTGCTGCTCCTTGCTTTCTCCTAGCTACTGCCTTGCTGCATGCCAGACTGGAGAGGAGAGGACTGATCATGGCAAAGGCCTAGAGTGGAGGTTGGCATGTCTTTAATTGAAAAGATAAATCTTAACTGGGGTGGAGGAAGGAAGATTAGGGATGATGATTATTATTTAATTGTTTCCCAAGATTCCAAAGATCTGGACTTTTCAACATGGATTTCTTCTTCCCACATTTTATACAGTTGCCCTCTGTTATGGAAAAAAGTCTCACAAAGTGCCCCATCTTCCAAGGGATTTCATCTGTATTTCATACACTTTTCAAGGGACTGGCATGTTCTCTTTTCTGGTTGGTCTGACTAGAGGATAGGGGCCTGCTACTGTCACACTCAGCTCATAGAGCTACTCCTGTTGATCAAAGGGAGTTGTATGTACGGCGCTGATGGGTCTAACCCTGTTGGTAGCACCCACAAGTCTCCTAAAAGGGGACAGTGTGCCTCTGGGTGTTTAGGATATTGAAAGCATCGTGGCCTGCTGGTAAGTGAACTATATTTTTGCCTGACTGGACATTATTGTATATTTATAGGCCATTTGCCAGAAAGGACTCAAAGAGGAGCAGCTGAGAGGTAGGAAACGGGAAGGCCTAGCAATGATTATACTGCCAGTTCTGCTAATGACACTGCCACTTTCCTTCTCTTTGCTAGCAACTATAGAACAAGAGGTGGAAGGAGAGCAAGGGAGGGGTCCGTGCTAGTCACAGGATTGCTGGCAGTATTCAAACGAGAAACTGGTATATGTGATGAGTGGCCATGATGATACATAGATACTGTGGTGATCAGTGCGCTGGAAATGGAGATTAGCTAGGAACGTGCCTGTCTAGTCTGAAGGTGACTTCAGTTGTTACGTTCAAATCATTTAGTTGTCCCCTACAAATAATGTTTGTACCCAACACAGCCTTGGTTGTGTCCATTTTGTGAACCACAGAAATGTTGGCAGACACTCCTTCCCCGCTTTGGCCTAAAGCTGCCTGCAGTCCTGTTTGCTGCTGGACATGCGACGAGATTCCCAGCAGAGAAAGCAAAAGGCAGGGTGGATTGTTTGTTTGTTCTGGCTGGAATGCGACTAGCAACGTGATTGTTAAAAACCTTGGCAGAACCAACAGCAGTTCTCCAGGTCCCATCCCCCTAGCTGATTGTTTTTTGACAGGGATGCTTCAATAGCACTCACATAAGACATGATTTGAAGATAAACCTCCTTGTCAAGCTCTATAGAGACCCTTTCTAAGTTTTTCCCTCTCTTCTGACTGTCTCACTTTTTTCCCTCAAGGACTCTCTGTGTAGTTTCTTAGAGAGCATCCATTACTGTATTATCTGTGTGCATCAACATGTATTACTGAATAAAGCCATCCCCCGTGAGACAGCATAGCTCAATTTATATGTGTCAGTAGAGATTGGAATCAGTAGGGCTACCCCCAGAATTAGGTGCAACTCAGCATGAATAAGGGTGTCAAAATCTAGCCCTAAGTGACATAGCCCCAGTCATGCAGGAGATCTGTATCTGAGTCAGGAATTGAACCCAGATCTCTTGAGTCCCACTCCTAAACCCTAATCCCCAAACCATCCTTTCTTGGGAAGGGGTAAATGCTGTAATAGTAGCTGAATGGGCTGCTGTAGTGACTTTAACAACATGGGGTCTCAGGCTGCTTTCTGAAAAGTAGATGGAAACAGAAGCTGAAAGGTCAGTATACAGAGTATTAACAGAAGTACTTTTGCCTACAGTTCATATTTACCCTTCATATTCTAAAGACACACTCTTTGGGTACCATGATGCACAATCAGAGAGAATATTGTTTGACTTTTCACACTGGGTGTGCAACACCAATAACTAGCAGTGAAGGGCAATCCTGAAAAAGGTTTGGAAGCTCAGTTATATAAACATCAAGAAGTCATTATTTGGATGTGCACCTCTCTGATTAGAACACAGAATGTTTTGCCACCATTCAAAACATAATATCAAAACAGTTCCAAGAAGCCTCATGCTTAGATCTCAGTGTACTGCCTTTGTTTTAATTCTGAGCAAGCTAAATTGAATGTTAACAACATCCTTAGTACTATACTTCATAGAGAAATATAGAGAGCATCAGGGATATCTTTCTAGTGTTTCCAATTAACCAGAGGTACGGTCTTCACTGTCTGCTTTATCCAAGGACAAAAGTAATTGGTTAGGATTGCAAATTGCCTTCCACTCCTGCAAATTACTGTTAGAACATCACAGTAGAAATAAAGGCCATGCTATCTGAATTACTGCAGTGATATAGCTATAAATGAAAAGATGTTTTCTGAACTAATGTTGGGAGAGATTACTGAGATGCTACTGAGGGATATAAATTTGGGGGATTATTGAATGGGATTCAACTTTTTTTTTTTAAACTGAGGCGCACAATTCCTTTTCTCCTGAAAGTGTGGTGGTACATCCATCTTGCTAGGAGCTTCCTCAGAGGATATAAGTGAACAGTCAATCTTTAAGAACAAAGTGAAAACTGAAGGTAGAAATCTGCTATCAAAGCAAGCTCTGCTCTAAAATGATGCACTTGGGGCTTCAAATTGGTATCAGTAATCCCTTTTCTGCCCTAAGGGCATTCCTATGCAACCATGAAAGTGACACATGAACAGCTCTATGGCCATTTGCCATATGTATCTAGATTCGATAGACTTCTCTCTAATGATGGCTGAACACCAGTGGTTCAGAGTGGAGGACTGGGGCAAATCAACAAAAGATGTTTATCTGAACGTTCAGAGTCTGCGAACTTGGTCTGGGATAGGATTGAGTGGTTGCTCAGCACATTTTCCTGACTAGAACCTGGAAGTGCAAAGGGCTTTGAAAACAGCAAATTGTTTTATTTGAGTATTTCTTAACCTCTATAGTATCATTTGTATTACAGTACAGATCCTAGAGACCCCGATCAAAATCAGGGCCCCATTGTACTATGGGCTGTACAAATACATAGTAAGTCACAGTATAGCCCCCAGAGAATTTACAGTCTATATAGATAAAACAGGCAAATGGTGGTTGGAAAACAGAGGGCCAGGGAATTGCCTATAATAGGTCAGAGGAGAAGCTGTGATTAGAACTCAGGTCTCCAGAATATCAGGCCCACAGCCTATCCATTGGATCAGGCTGTTCCTATACCACTGACGCAGGTCTGGAGTAGGGTGAAGGTTCATAGAGTTTTATTTATTTAGTCTGAACCAGTCCATCATTCATTTGCACATGAACTGACTAGTATTGTCTGAAGTATAGTAAACTCCAATGAACACATCCAATATGGCACTTAAGGAGTTAAGAGCATCACTCAACAATTTAATGGTAACCCAGAAAATATTAACATTGATTTTAAAAAGTAACTGCCTTGGTACAACGACAAGAAAACAAAACCAAAACAAATGAGTGAGCCTTTCAAAATCCTACAAAGAACCAAAGGTGAATTTTCCGTTTATAACTCATCTCAGAGTACGTTACCATCTGGGGTTTATAGTGGGTCAAAAGTACATAAACCATCCATTCTGCTTTGTTCAGTTGGTTTAAGTGCAAATGCTCTGCCGTTTGCAGCCTTTACTATGAATGGATAACCGCATGAAACTCTTCCTTTCTTCCAACCTGTATTGTCTGGTTAGACTGTAAACTCTTCGGGGAACAGACTGTCTTACTATGTGTTTGTACAGTGCCTAGTACTGATTTTAGCTGGCGTATGGTCTTACCCTAATAATGAATAGTTGTTTAACAGGACTCTACCTCGCACCCCAAGTCTCTTGTTTCAGGGTTCCTGGGCTCTATATGCAGGGGCGGCTCCAGGCACCAGCGCACCAAGCGCATGCTGGGGTGGCAAGCTGTAGGGGTGCGGCCTGCCGGTCGCCGTGAGGGCGGCAGTCAGGCTGCTTTTAGCGGCATGCCTGTGGAAGATCCACTGGTTCTGCGGTTTCGGCGGCAATTTGGCAACAGGTACGCCAAAGGCGTAGGACCAGCAGACCTCCTTTAGGCATGCTGCCGAATCCGCATTACCAGCGGACCTCCCGCAGGCGCGCTGCTAAATCTGTGTTACCAGCAGACCTCCCACAGGCATGCTGCCGAATCTGCGTTACTAGTGGAGCTCCCGCAGGTGTGCCGCCGAAAGGCACCTGCCTGCCATGCTTGGTGCGGCAAAATACATAGAGCCGCCCCTGACCACGTGGCTTTTTTCACACATGGGGAACTAGCTAGCTCAAGGTCACACAGGAAGTCTATAACCTACTCTGCCTTAACTATAAGACCAGCCTCTCTGCTTACCTTCTCCTACCTGTGAAAACAAATAGAAAGTGTGGCTAGGTGCAGTCTGACAGCCTTCAAACATGCAGCTGTTAGCTACTGTACACACAGGACAATCAAGGGTGAGATTTCATATGCCATCAGCACACAGCCCTTTGCTAGTATGTGAAATTTAATCTCGTGTGCTCTGAGAAACACTGCTGTTTTTTAGTTTGTTTGTTTTTTCCTCAAAAAGTGGCCTTTCACATTACATGTTTAATTACAAGGTTTGTGATCACAAACCACCATTTGTGCATGAAATTGGGTAACTAGAGGCACAGTTCTCATAGCTTTCTTTTCGCTGGGTATTCGGACACGTTTTACGAACGTCTGACATCTTGTGAGCGAACAGGAATACTGCCTCTCCTAATGAACTCAATGCCACACACGCTCCTCAGGCAAATACCTGGGAGAAAAGAACAGGGCAACAGACTTGGGTTCTGTCAGACCAGCCGGGATTAGTACATTCCAGAGTCTAGCCTCACCGCCCGTCCCCCCCCCGCCACAACTAAAGGATGGCTAATGAGATCCTCAGATGACCCCAACCTTTGTGGTAGCAGTGTGAGAAAATATCATTTGCTCATGAGCACAGAATGGGGAAGAGGATCTTGCTAAAGCTATTGTCAATCATCACGCCTATCAGGACATAATTTGCTTATTTCTCTCGACTAGCAATGAACCTGTGGCCAGGTCTACACTGTGACTTGAAATCGGTTTAATGGCCAATATACCGATTTAACGCTGTACCCGTTCACACGACGTCGTCATTAATATCGAGTTAAACGGCTCCTTAAATCGATTTCGGAACTCCTCCCAGACGAGAGGAGTAGCGCTAAATTCGAAAGTGATAACTCGGATTAGGGTTCGTGTGGACGGAAATCGACATTATTGGCCTCCTAGAAGGTTCCAACAGTACCACCACTGACCCTCTGGTCCGAATCCGAACTCGGATTCGGAAGTGCGGTAACACGAAAAGCCCCGAGACCTTTAGAATGACATTTCCTGCTTTCACGTGTCCAGCTCTGATCAGCACTGGTGGCGATGCAGTTCAATGCAAAAGTAACTCCTGCATTGAACCTACGGGAGATACTAGATGCATCGCTGTATGGTGAGCAATCTGTTTTATCAGACCTCCGTTAAAGAACAGGAAATGCCAAGCGTTTGAAAATAAACTCCAGGATACACAGCAGTGCGTGACAACCGTAACGGGAAGCCAGAGACTCAACGGATGCTCATGAGGGAGAGAGGGGGTAATGAGGACTCAGCTACCAGTCTCCACAGCAGTCTCTGAAAACTATTTGCATTCTGCTGAGCGCCCAATGTCTGTAGCTTAATACCGTGTCTTGCGTGGTTCACGGAACAGCTCGTCAGTCTTTCCCCCCCCCCAGCACGTGAAAGAGAAGTAAAATAAATATTCCTTGAGTACTGTAAATGTCACCCTGTGACTGATGCTGCTGGCAGAGAGTACGCGAGGTGTTGACAATGGTCAGGATACGGTTGTGATCTCAGGGTCCATGATTGCTGTGTATGGCATTTGCTCAATGCACTCGGAAAAAGCGCCAAAGGGTTGTCTGCTGCCTTCACAAAGGGAGGGTGAGGCTGTACCCAGCACCACCCGGGCAATGTTTCTGCCCCATCAGGCACTGTGCTCTCAACCCGAAGTGGGAACTATGGATAGCTGAGAACAGCTACCCACAGTGCACCGCTCCTGAAATCGAATGGTCAGCTTTGGACCATGGACGCAAACAATCGATTTCGTGATCCCACTGTGGACGCGCTAAACCGATTTTATTAGATCTGTTTTGTAATATCGGTTTAAGCTAATTCGAAATAATCGTGCAGTGTAGACATACCCTAAGACGTTTAAGCCCTTGCATTAGGCAGGACTTCAACTATTCACAGAGCATTTCATGTTGGAGATAGATGGTAAAAGCTAGAGATGTGCACATAATTTATAATGAATAATCTTGCCTCTGTTCATGGAGTCCACAAACAGGTCATTTTGCTTGAACTTATTCACTGCTTGAAATTGTTCAATGAACTTTGTCATGAATTTAATTTATATCTTGGTCCTTAAAATTTGAAATTCAAGCTGCGTTTGCTCAGTTATGACTGGTCACATAAATCTCATGGGGCATATTTTTAAGAGCTCAGGGCAGATTTACAGCATGCACAATTAGGGGCAGATTTTAGATGACCTCAACACCCACCATACTGAGCTCTTTTGAAAATTTAACTACTTATTTTGCTGGCTAAATAGCAGCTAAGTGCTTTAAAAAAATCTGCAAAAGCCTGTTTGTAGGCGCTGAGCACTTATGAAGACTTGGCCAAGGATGTTCTTTCTGTTCCCTTTTGAATAAGCATAATGCTTGAAATTAGTTTTCTTCTGTGAATGCTCTCAAAGAGCTTAAAGGAATACCAGGAACTTAAACTACAGTCAGTCTAAAAAAAAAAATTAGTTAAAAATAAAGTTGGTCAGGAAATTATTTTTTCTCTCCCATGAAAAATGTAGCCAAAATCAGTTTTTTCCCCCTCTTTTGTCAAAGTTTTTCTTCAATATGTTTTCAGTTTTCATTACAAAAATCAAAAAACTTGAAAATGTTAAATGTGTTAGGTTTTCAGCTTACCCCAAAAGTTTGGTTTTCAATTTTCAAGAAAACAATTGCAATTTGTTCTTAAGTTTCAGTTTAGCTGAAAATCCAGTGTCTATTAAAAACAAACAAACACTGCCCCCTCTAAAAAATATAACCATTGATGGAAAATATTTCAGTGAGCTCTAATTAAAACCAGTGTTTCATACTATATCTGCCTCCAATCCTTTGTGGGTTTTTTGGTGAGATTCTCCTATTTTTAAATTACTCCCTGCTGCAGTGTGAAGAGAACCTGAGTTGGTGTGATAAGGGGTGAAAATTACTATACTCAAAATGCAGTCATATGCACAAAGGGTGACGTTTTCAAAAGTGCTGTAAGGACCTAGGAACTGAAATCACTGAAAATCAGTGAGATTTAGGGTATATCTCCACTTCAAATGCTATGGGGGGGGAAGGATAGTTCAAGGATAGTTTGAGCAGCAGCCTGCTAAACCCAGGATTGTGAGTTCAATCCTTGAAGGGACCACTTAGGGATCTGGCGCAAAAATCAGTACTTGGTCCTGCTAGTGAAGGCAGGGGGGGCTGGACTCAATGACCTTTTAGGGTCCTTTCCAGTTCTATGAGATAGGTATATCTCCACATATTTATTTTTTTTTTTAGTGGCACAGCCATTTCAGTAGTTAACCCACCTTCCCGAGAGGCACTAGCTGGGTTGATGGAACAATTCTTCCATTGACTTAGCTCTGTCTACACTGGGGGCTAGGATAGCATAGTGAAGTCCCTCTGGGGTGTGGATTGTTCACATCCCTGAGAGACATAGCCCTGCTGATAGAAGTTTTCAGTGTAGACCAACCCTTAGGCTTCTATGCCACTCAGGAGCTCTTGAAAATTTTACCCAAAGTAAATAAAGTGAAAAAGAAAAAAAGGGATATTTTTCTCTAATTGCTTTCAGTTATAGTTAGCTAGGGTGTTACACAAGAATAAGTACAAGTTTCAAAGCAATAGTAGCTGTAAAGTATTTTCAAGGAGAAGTAAGGTTTTTAGCTGGTTAAGATTCACGTTTTTCAATTAATCATGAGCACAAGCTTAAATGTGGCTTTCTTTCAAGTAGCTATGCTGGTGAAGCCACCAGGTGAATGCGTTTGGAAAGTTATCACAAAAGGGGCAAAACTATTATTAGCATCAATCTGCTGAACAACATTTAGGATGAAATTCACTCTATAGAGGATCAACCTAAGTAGGTGCAAGTTAGGATTTAAATTGTAGCTAAGTCTTACCTTGGGATGAATTTCACCTTGAGTTAATATTTGCAGTAATTTTTTGAAGTATTTGCCTAGCCTAGCCAAAGCAAAGCTTTCAGCGCTAAAGATATTTGTTCAATGGGTTGTTGCAGGACAATGGATGAAGAACAGGAAGGAAAGTTTAATTAACCTTGAATCCCTCCCAAATTAATATGGCGTGTGGGGTGGTAGAGAGAAGAGGGTCAGATGTTTCAGTTAGACCCTTGCTTGCTCTTTGGGAAAGCTGTATAGTAGAAGTCAGACTAGAATATGATTTTATACATGACCTTCCATCATCGAGCTGTCACAAGACATGATGCAAAGAGATTAATTAGATCAGCGTTGCCCAAACTGTGGAAGGCTGACCCTCCAAGTCAGCCAAATGATACCCCCATTTTGGTCTCCCCACCCAATGTAACTCTGCCAAGTGTTGTTAAAGGCCTACACATCTTTAGTTATATGTTTTCTACTTTCTTTCCCCCCACTTAGGGAACCATTGGTGTCAATCTTCATAGCATTGTTATGAGCTGGGTTAAACCTTGTTATGGGCTGAGTGGAAACTGATGGGTGTGAATGTGTCTTCACTCAAGTTTGCTATAAGGAACTGTAAAGGGGCCTCACTTCAAACAAGGCCTAATGGAATCTTCCCAAAACTAGCACCAAATGGGTGGAGGGTTGGTGCGCACACAAAAAATGGTGAGAGATTCGGGGCAGAGCAAGAAAGCAAAGCAGCAGCCTGTGTGACCCTGAAAGAAACAGAGAGAGAGATTCTGGGTTCTGAGGCCGGGTTGAGAGAAGCCTATCAGTAAAGAAACTGCTCCTTTTGTTTTTGGTTCCTGCTGAGTTCAGAGAAGCAGGACTTTGTATCACAGAGACTACCCAACTCTATCATTGGTTTTTACTCTCAACTGGAACAGCCCCTCAAGATCCTGCACTTTGACTAGCCACTGAGTTAGCAAAGGGTCAACAATGATACTTCTCCCCTCCTTTCTTACATTTCAATGAAAAGTGAAATAGTTGGCAATGCATTTAAAATATCATTGGGATCTGAGTTAGCAGCCATTGAGATGAATGGACCTGTTCACCCCTCAGAGTTTCAGGCTCTCTGCAACCTCAGGCAGAAGTCTCTTCATTCTTTACACTGACTATGCTTTGATTTTTTTTTCTATGTCCATAACAGCCAGGGATGCTTTTGCCTGAAGGGAAGCTGAGACTGAAGAACAACTGAGACATCTGTCTATTCCCTGCCCCCACCCTTGGCTAATATTTGCACACAGAACCTCACATTTTTGGTAAAACTGCATTAGATCATAACATAGGCATTCTATAGGTCCCCATGGCATTTGTTAAGCACTCAGCAATGTCCTAGACAGAGTCAGAACTAGAACTGGTCAGAAAACCAAAATTTTTCACCCCAAGAAACTTTTGTTCAAAAAGCCTTTATTTGAAAACTTTCTGTTGAAAAATATTAGTTTTCCCATGGGACATTTTGAATCAATTCAAATGATTTTTGTTTCAAACCAACATTATGAAACAAAACAACCCGGGGCTCAAATAAAACAATGTTTGAAATAAAAATGGAACAAAAGGTTTCATTTCAAAATGTTGATTTGAAACAGAAATGTTCATTTAGAAATTTCCCATGGGAAAACTGAAATTTTCCATCAGAACAGACATGTTTCTGCCAATGTTATTGTAGTTGTGTCAGTCACTGAAGAAGAGCTCTGTGTAAGCTTGAAAGTTTGTCTCTCTCACCAACAGAAGTTGGTCCAATAAAAGATATTACTTCATCTACCCTATCTCTCTAATTTTGCTGCCAAGAAATTTGGTTTTGACAAAATTATCTGTTTCTGTGGGGAAAACTTTCCACATACAAAATGCTGACCAGTTCTTATTAGAGTCAGTTTTGACTGAGGGAGTGTTGGCCAAAGCATCAGGTTTATCCCTGATTCTTCCCCTTGTAAAATGTTCTGACTTGTAGAAGTTGCCTTTGGTTCTCGGTGTTACTATTATCATTATTGTTATTTTTTCATTAAGCACTGAAAGTTGTTTATCACTACACAATTCATTAAGGAAGACAAGTCAAGCATCAACCTACCATCCCATATCATTATTGTCGGTGTGCTTCAAGGCACTGGAGCACTTCATCCTACAGCGCCTACTACCCAGCGTGGAGAGAATTTTGAGCCCTGACCAAGCTGGCTTTCGCTGAGGCCATAGCACATGCAACCAAGTACTCGCACTGACTACATTTGTTGAAAATGGCTTCCAGAAAAACTTAAAAACTAGTGCTGTTCTTATCGATCTAACAGCAGCATACAATATGGCTGGGACACGGGCCTGCTCATGAAGGTATTATATTGGGTCACAGGAGTCGCTGAACTGTTCCTCTGCGATAGGCAGATCAGAATCCATATGGGGGAGAAGACAAGTGCTTGGAACGACAGAGCAATGGTTTACCCCAGGGCTCTGTGCTTTCACCAACCCTGTTCAACCTTTACATCAACGACTTGCTAACAACGGGGTCACGAAAGTTCATTTACACAGACGACATCTGTTGCGGTACCCAGGCCTGGCTGTTTCATGAGCTTGATGCCACCTTAGGCCATGGCTACACTGGCGCTTTACAGCGCTGCAACTTTCGCGCTCAGGGGTGTGAAAAAAACACCCCCCTGAGCGCTGCAAGATACAGTGCTGTAAAGCCTCAGTGTCAACAGTGCCGCTTTGAAGTTTGAAGTGTAGCCATACCCTTAAACTGGGACATGACAAAGTTGACTAACTACTGTAAGACTTGGCAGCTCCAGCCAAGCATCATAAAAATAGTTTCCAGTTTGTTCCATCTTCATCACGCCAGCACAACCCGAGAATTGAATGTTTATCAGAATGGTCAGAAGGTGAAGCATGAAGTAGAACCAGTCTATCTAGGTGTGACCTTAGCCTGCAAACTGAGTTACCACGCCTACCTGAAGAAGACAGCAGCTAAAGTTAACATGTACAATAATCTTCTTAGAAAACTGGCAGGTTCGTCATGGGGTGCTGGTGCTCCAACTTTGTGGATGCCAGCTCTTGCCACCTCATATTTGGTGGTGGTGTACTGTGCACCAATTTGGGGTTGATCATCACACACCAAACTGGTGGATACGCAGTTACATGCTGCCATGCGTATCACCTCCAGCACCCTGAGTCTGACTCCACTCCTATGGCTTCCAGTTCTGAGCAATGTTGCTCCTTCTCATATCAGATAGAGGTTGCCACTGGCAAGTTACTGGAGAAAGTATGAGCCAACTCAAGCCTGCCGCTGCACAATGACCTTTTTAAACCATCAGCTGCATGTTTGCTGTCATGTTGCCCATTATGGTCTCATCCGCCACGCCAGGATATTCAGGTGGAAACACTCTGGCGAGAGGAATGGATCTCTGTTATAATCCCCAACCAGTCTCTCATCACTGACCCCACAATTTGCCCGCCTGGTTTTGACTTGCCCCGTTGCCAATGGTCCCTGTTGAATAGCTTCTGGACCGGGCAAGGTCTCTGTGCAGCTAACCGGTATCGCTGGGGTCTTCGTGACAGCCCTTTGTACAGCTATGGCACAACACAGACGATGATGCACATTCTCAAGGATGCCTGCTGACTAGGTTCAGCGGTGGCCTAGAAGAACTGCAACACGCCACTGAAGATGCCATCACTTGGCTAGACAACTATGTGCACACTAAATAAATGAGGAAGATAAGGTCTCTGAGCCACAGTGCTTTCCGTCTAAATCCATGATCCAGCAAAACATATGAGCACCTGCTTACCTTTATGCACTGGATACACTTATGACTACGCAGGTGCATGAAGTTAAGCAGGTGCTTAAGAAATTTGCTGGATGGAGCCTAAGTTAAACAAACTATACTGATCAGACACAAAGTGATGGACCAATAAGATCCAATCTCAAAACAGTTAAGCTTTAAAAATAACTTTCTCCCTTTTCCCTTGGTGGATTATCACAGCAGAAGTGAGTTTGAAGCAGAGATTTGAGTGAAGAAAGGATGTGACTGCGATATTACAAGACATGTTAGATGAACTCTGTGTGGCTTGAAGGCGTGTCTCTTTCACCAGGAAAAGTTGGTCCAATAAAAGATCATCTACCTTGTCTCTCTATATTAGAAGACAGACTATTCCATGCATCTGGGACTGAATGGAGAAGACAGGATACAGTGAAGGCAGTAGGTCAGGTGGGCTTGGACATAGTCAAAAAATATTGATAGTTTAATATCTCCTCCAAAAGATGGGTCTGTAGGGGACTGATTCTGCTCCCTATGAAGTCAATGGGAGTCTTACTATTGTGACTGATTCTCGTCTCACATACTCGGGGATAGATTCCCCTCACATTCACTGGGGTGAAGCAGTGGAGTTACATCTCTAGCACTCTACTGTCATCACATGGTGTCCCATTGGTTCAGAGTTGGCTATAACTAGAGCCCTACCAAATTAACGGTCCATTTTGGTCAATTGCACAGTTATAGGATTTTAAAAATCATAAATATAATGATTTCAGCTATTCAAATTTGAAATTTCGCTATGTTATTGTTGGGGTCCTGACCCAAAAAGGTGGTGTGTGTGGGTGTGTGTGTGTGTGTGTGTGTGTGTGTGTGTGTGTGTGTGTGTGTGAATCGCAAGGTTATTGTAGTAGGGGGATTGCAGTATTACTACCCTTGCTTCTGCACTGGTGCTGGCAGTGCTGCCTTCAGAGCTGGGCAGCTGGAAAGCGGCACCTGCTGGCTGGGAGCCCAGCTCTGAAGGCAGATCCACAGCCAGCAGCAGTGCAGAATTAAGGATGTCATGGTATGGTATTGTCACCCTCACTTCTGCAGTGCTGCTTGCAGAGCAAGGCTGTCAGTCAGCAGCCACCGCTCTCCGGCCGCCCAGCTCTGAAGGCAGTAGGGCAGAAGTAAGAGTGGCATGGTATGCTATTGCTACCCTTACTTCTGCACTGCTGCTGGTGGAGCACTTCCTTCAGAGCTGGGTGCCGGGCCAACAGCCGCTGTTCTCCAGCCCCCCAGCTCTGAAGGCAGTGCAGAAGTAAGGGTGGCAATACCACAACTCCCCTAAAATAACCTTGTGACCCCCCCTGCAACTCCCTTTTGGGTCCAAACCCCCAATTTGAGAAAAACTGGCCACACCCGTGAAATCTATAGAATATAGAGTAAAAACACACAAAAGACCAGATTTCATGGTCCATGATGTGTTTTTCATGGCCATGAATTTGGTAGGGCCGTAATAATGACACATTGCACAACTGCTTGAAAGCACAGTACACTAAGCCACACTTTGGGACTTTCACTATGCTGTAGATTCACATGTAGCTTGCTGTGCTCACTGTTCAGACAAGCCCTAATGTGCCTGAAACTCAGGAACTTAAGTAGACTGAAAAAAGCAGGTCAAGGATATTATCAATAGAGATGGGTTAACAAGTGCATTAACTTTGGTGTAAAGTGCTCAGACCAGTGTTTTATGGGGGAATCAAAGTGCTCAGGTAACTGAGATCAGTGACTGTTTGTTCTTATACAGTTTTTACAACTCCTGCCTGCAAACATACTAATGAAGGCGGAGCCCTCTGAAAGATAGGGTCACAGTACATAAGAACGGATATACTGGCCATCTAGCCCAGTATCCTGTCTCCTAACAGTGGCTAATGCCAGGTGCTTCAGAAGGAATGAACAGAACAGGTAATGATCAAGTGATTCATTCCCCCATCACCCAATCCCAGCTTCTGGCAACCAGACGCTAGGACACTTCACAGGATAGTTTTGCATCGCTGCCCATCCTGGCTAACAGCCACTGATGGACTAATCCTGCATGAACTTATCCAGTTCTTTTTTTGAACGCTTTTATAGTCTGGGCCTTCACAACATCCTCTGGTGCAGTAATGGAACTAGGTAACTTAAAGAGGCTGATTGAACATCAGTTAAACTTCAGAATCATTAAAAATAATCTTTGCAGTACGAACATTTCCAGGAAAGTGATAAATGTTTTGTTTACCTACAGTAATTTTTATTATCTGGAGCAGTTTCAGCTTTTTGGGCAGACAGAAATGTAGACAAAGCCAGTCTATGTATTTTGATCCTTCCATCCATCCACCCATCCACCCATCTGAGCCAAATCCTTAAAAACCAACCAACCCACCTGCCTACCAGTAGCATATATATTTATTCAATCATTTTTTCTGGTGTTTGCCATATTATGTATTTGTCAAATACTTTGCCAGTTATTTAGCTGGCAACAAACTCAAAAACATTTAGTCAAATAAGGTATTTAATAAGAAACATTGGCAAAATAACGGGATCAGCTAAAAGTGTTCAATCCATACTGCTCTACTTCTCTGTGCAGCTCTTCTATTCTAATTTACGGAGCATCTGTTACTGTAGGATCTGGACATTATATTAGTAACATTCATCAAGGTATATGCATTACATGCTATATTTTCTGTACCAGTCTGAGCTCTAAGGAAGGGTGCTGGCCCATTGAGTATGCACACATCTTAGTATGTGTCCTTTTATTTAATGTTAACAATTATCTTTATGATCTTTAAAAGAAATCTATATTTAGAATTTGAGAAGACATGATTTTTGAGCTGTAAGAGTGTGACTCATCACTGGTTCTCCCCCATGTGGTCAGGCAGAGTGTTGCAGGGCCTTTCCCTCAGTTGTTTCTGTCAAATTGCCATTCAGGCCTCCGGGTAACCCACAACTTCTTGTGACATGTCCCTCAAGTCAGGTCATAAATAGTCCCATCCCTTCCTGGGTAAACCAAGATCTAAAAATAGTCCACTGACCTCACATTGGGTCCTCAGTCCGACTCTGGACTCACTAATTCTTGCCCCTGGCATCAGGGAATTTTGATAGTCCTTACATCTCATGTGAGGGTATTTCCTCAGCGGGTCAGTAGGGGAATTCAGGCCTTCCTTCTGCTCTGGGCTGTAGTCCAGGGTCCCTTTCATGAGCAGCGAAGGCCTGATTATGTAGATCCCTTGCTCCTTCCTGGACCATTTCCTACCTTGCCCTGTCGTAGGCTTTTCACATATACTACTGGGTTCTGTAGGACCAATACAACTTCCTGCTGTGCATAGCAAATGGCTTCCTTTGCACAGCTCTGTACAGTGATTAGGCAATATCAACTATTATTGTATATAGCCCATCTGCATTAAGTCCTTTTTACTCTCCAGCTTAGTCCTTCAGAGATATGTAATTTCAGATCTTCCAGGTAAGCAACCCCATTACCATCAGCTTTCTCCTACCTACTAACTATTCTTATAGTATCTTTCTTTTGGGGTTTGTACTGTTGTTGTTATTTAGTTGGATTTCAGTGGCACCCATGGGCCCAAATCAAGATCAAGACCCAATTGTATTAGGCACTGTACAAACACATAACTAGAGACAGCTGCCTAGCTCAAAGAACTTGGATTTGGTGTGGAAAAGACGGACAAAAGGTGGAAGAGGAAACAGAGATGAAGAAAGATGCCCATGGATCACATAACAGCTCAGGTGCAGAGCCAGGAATACAGGTCAGGTCTCCTGAGTTCCAGTCTAGTGCTCTATAGGCTAAACCACACTGCCTCAATGTACCAGTCTTCTAAGACCCACTACCTAGCCTGGGTATGACCACAGGGCACACACCCACTCCAAGTAGCATAGAGTGCACCTGTTTCTCCTTCTCCAGTACTGGGCAGTTTGTTCCAAACATATTTTGTTTTGTCACTGGGCAAATTTTAATGAATGAGTTTTGAACAACTCTAGCACTGGTACATCGCTAACCCTAATGCCACAATACATTAAATCAGGGTTTGCTGTAACTATCTTCTGACCTGCGAACCATCTACATTGTTAGACTTTCTGTTTACAGTTCATCGCTTAGTTAGTTGTGGATGAAGTGCTGCCATCTATTGGGTATAGTAGGAAACAGTTTTCTGCAAATTAAAATCACACCGCACTGTATTGAAGCAATCCTATGGTATGAAAATGGTAAGTGCTGTTAAGTCTAAATCCTCTCACAGACTTCAAACTAGTCAATACCAGCAGAGCTGGGCAGGAAATGGTTTTCCTGTCCCATGAAAATTTTTGAGATAATGAAAAATGTTCCTTCCTGTTGTGAATCAGGATGAAAAGTTTCACCAAAATAAAAATAATAAAAAAATATATTGGGCTAATCAAAATATTTTGTTTTGATTTAAACCATTTAAAATTGTAATTTATTCAAAAACCCAAGTATAATTAGCTTATCTTTTGAAATGAAGTCATTTTGAACTAGAAAACAGGAATATTTTGTTTCAAAAATGTCAAAATAAAACTTTCACAATTTCAATTTTTTTTCCAAAAAATGTTTGAGTTGAAAAATTGTTGAAACTGACCTTTTCCCATGAAAAGTTTCAATTGTGATAATTCAGCATTTTCCAAGGGAAAAAATGTTTCACCAAAAAATTTCCCATCAGCTCTAAATACCAGATGAATAGACACATATATGCAGCATAGTTTCTGCTGTGTATCAAAGTACATTGCTTTTTTCCCTCAGCAAGACAACACACATTTCTTAATACAAGTCAAAATACCTAACCTCCTAAATACTCTTACAACAACTGCATATTTAGGATAAATATTTAAGATAAAGGAACATTTAGAACTCTATGCAAGAATCTCTACTGCTCTGGTGTGTGTCTCTGAGTGTCAGATCTAGTGTCACACTAGAGCAGCAATTTACTCCTCAATGGTGTCAGTGATGCAATATCAGAATTTTATTATAGATAAAACTATCTGCATCTCAAAGATCTTTCCAGATATGCAGAGAGGAGCTGCACATCCCAAGAGGGAAACAAGGAATGGAAGAAGAAGTGCTAATGGATCAACAGAAATGGGCTGGATTTCTATTGGTGTAAATTAGCATTGGTCCATTAAAGTCAATGGACCTGATTCTCATTGACACTCAGGCTCATTCACACTGCTAGGGCCTTTACAGAAATGAGAATCAGGTCCATTGAATCTATACTGGTTTACACCAGCAAGGGATCTGGGACAAAAATCGTATACTCTTTACGTAGCTATGCTTTGGATAGGCAAGGAATACAGAATACGCTACCTGTTCTTACTTACTTGTCTATGCAGCACCATGCGCACAGCTTGCAATATATAAGTAATAATCATTCTGTCTCAGCTCATGTGTAGACAATCTAGGAGGCAGGATGCCACAAAAGGAGATATTTTATTAAAATAACTCTTGAAATACCTTTGTTAAACATAATTTTCAGTTCAAAGACATGTGCCTTTGAAAATCTCTTGCTTTGACATGTCAGGTGGAGAGACAGTAATGTGTGATATTC
Source organism: Chelonoidis abingdonii (assembly GCF_003597395.2). Taxonomy (NCBI): domain Eukaryota; kingdom Metazoa; phylum Chordata; order Testudines; family Testudinidae; genus Chelonoidis; species Chelonoidis abingdonii. The sequence continues at coordinate 12,335,178 of NC_133776.1, forward strand.
ATAGATTCATAGACTCTAGGACTGGAAG
>NC_133776.1:12335342-12346406 GCF_003597395.2 Chelonoidis abingdonii
CCATTGCTTCTTGTTGTATCATTAGAGGCTAAGGTGAACAAGTTTTCTCCCTCCTCCTGATGACACCCTTTTAGATACCTGAAAACCGCTATCATGTCCCCTCTCAGTCTTCTCTTTTCCAAACTAAATAAACCCAATTCTTTCAGCCTTCCTTCGTAGGTATATGTCAGCATGTTTGACATCATGCAAATGACACTTTACAGCTCAGACATAAAAGAACATGATGCTTTTTCAATGATTTATTGGGGGGGAACTGCATTATCTTCAAATAAGTTTGGAAAATAACAAAAGCATTGTCAAGTAACTGCAATTGATTATTAGACAATCACATGGGATGGAGGGTTATCAAATTCAATATTTGACAATTACCATTGCTTTGCTTTTGAATGTAGATTTCTTTTTAATATTTCAGATGCTGTTTTTACTATCTGATTCATTTCTTCCCCTTTTAAGATATTTTCTGTTCTTATTTCCCCCCTGACTTTAATAACCCACTTTATTATTTTCATGGTGACCAGTTAAATCTTCTCATGTGGCGTATTCTGATTAAGGCAGTTTAAAATAGTATTATTATTTTGATCCTTTTGTGTACATCTAGTTTTTTTTTTTCCAGGTGGCTGCTCTGTTTGTTCTTCTTTGTTTCCTGCTGAGTTCCAAAGTACCTTTATTTTACAGATGGTTATTATTATTTTTTTGTCTAGTCTTCTCCATAGATACCATCTAGCAAGCTGGTAAATTATTTTTTGTAACCCTGAGTTTATATGATTGACATGATTTCTCTATTTTACTACACAAATACAGCTGGATTGTTGAAAGTTCAGGTGCAGGACATAAGAGAACATGAATAAAGTCATGCTAGACACTTGCAATAGTGGAAATCTGAGCTCTTTGCTCCAGCTGAAAATATAGAAGAAAGGAAAAGATTAAATACAAAGGCCTCATTCTACTCCTGTTTATACAGCTGTAACTCTGTTGGCTTCAGTGGAGTTACTCCCAGTTTATGCCTGTGTGTGTGATATCAGAATCTGACCCTTAATCTTCTATACAGACTATGGATTTGATTCTAATCTATTGAATGGGAGTAATTCCACTGAAGTCAGTGGAAATACTTTGGTATAAAACTTGTGTGAATGAGATCAGAATCAGGCTCCATGTTCTCAGCACCAGCTATTATCTGTGTGTCTGTGGCAGTGCTAACTTACAGCATAATTGTCTAGATCACTGGCTCAAGCTTATACCAGTATCCCATTTTTAATTACCATAGTAACTTCGCTTTCCCTTTTGCTGTTTTTATTAATAATTTCCATACACCCAGCTTACACACTCTTCCTTGGCTGCCACTGAGGGCTGAAGCTGCAAGAAGCATATCGGAGGCCTCAGTGGCAGAGGGAAGACGTGTCATGGAAAGTAAAGCAAGTGTTCAACGCCAGCGTTGGTTGCTGCACTGGGCAGACTGACTGCTCTTCACACATGGATTTGCCAAGTTAAATACAATTTAACCTCTTAATCCCCCATGAAATTGGTGGGTTTACAGCTACAGTTTGAGGGCTGATGCTGCAATCCTTAGGTAGAACTGCCATCAACTTCAGTGGGCATTATTATTGGTATTATGAGAGTGTGACAGTCAGCAGCGACCCCCTAACAGATAGTGGTTTTATAATAGCTGGCAACCATTAGGGAAAATGGACATCTCATGGACACAATAGCCTGAATTTTTAAACTGTCTTCCCTTATCAGTCTTGAGGCAGTTGAAGCTGGTCCTAAGCCAGTTTTTGCTGAGCAGATTGCAAAATTGCAGGGTTTGCTAACCATCAATCAAACGCTAACACGACTGAAGCCTGTGTGTGAGTGTGTATAAAAAATTCTTGGTTTTTGTATGGAGTAAAGTTTTTTTGTACCAAGGTACAGAACTCTCCTTTCTTCTGCAGGATAAAGCAACCTTTCCTTATCCCTGTCTGGTTGTCATTGGTTCTCAGCTAGGCGGACCTGACATTTCAGTAACAGTTTCTGGCGATCCCAGATGGGACACTCCTAGCGCAGACATCGGACTCTGGATGGCTGTGACGAACTGGGAGCGGCGCCACCAAGGTGCTTAGCTTCTCTTCCTCACTTTACTGCGGCCCCTGGAGTTCGTGCTCCGATAAGGTGAGCCCTAATAGGATAAGGAAACACTTCCTGGGTTCTGGTTATATTCTGGTTACCTAGTTACTGTATTTCTGTCTTATACCTTTGGGTGTTAGGTGTGTGGGCGGAACTGAGCTTCTTGTTCATAATTCCTCAGGGTGGAAACCAAAGCGTGCGAGGAAGCCCTGAGGTCGTATTAAGATCCTTCTGTTCCGTCCCCTGTAGCAGTCAGTGTAAGCAGAGATTGCTGGCTTGGATTTTTTGAATTAAACCATTATTCTCTCCTTCTTTCTGTTTAATTCTCTATTTAAGTGCCAGAAAAGGGGATGGGTGGGTATCAGCGGAAACCCTGTAAGGATAGTCCTTTGGATTACATGTTAAATAAATGGCCTTTACCAGGTGTTCAGAAAGGAATGTCAAAGAGGCGCTTATTGCAGCTTTGTTCCCAGCACTTGCACCCACCTCCCCAAACACAAGAATCATGTGCTGCAGATGACTGTGGGGAAAACAGACGTTAACAACAGTAAAAAATGACAGCGACCAGGGGGTTCTTCTGTCACTTATTCAAATAATTTTACCACTTATGTTTGTTCCTCCAATGACCCCCAGATCCGTCTGACTTTGGGAAAAACTGTTTATTCTTGTCTTCTGGACTCTGGGCTGTCCTCTCCACTGTTACTGTCAAGCCGAAGAAGGAAAGCCTCATAAATAAAAGTATTCCGGTAATGGGTATAGGCAAAAAGCCATTTGACTGTTCTGTGTTGCAGGATGCTACTGTGGAAATTTCTGCTGTCTCTGCCTCCCAGGCCTTTTTGCTAGCTTCGGATTCCCCAGTTAAGCTCTTGGGCAGAGACCTATTGTGTAAACTGCATGCTCAGATCTTTTTTTTAGATAACAGGATCGTCCTCCGGTTACCTCAAAACAAACTCCCCCAGTTTGTGCTGTTCTGACCCAGGCTTCAAAGGACTCGATCCTGCCTGCTGACCTAATCCTACCCAAGCGACTCAGACAGGAGGTAAAAGCCTCCCTATGGGGCACTTTAAAAACAGATTTGGGCACTCTCCAGACAGAACCAGTGCGTATAACCTTTAAGCCAGGCATTGCAATTCCTCAAATTCGTCAGTACCCCATCCCCCAAGAAGCTCTGCTAGGCCTCCAGAACCTTATCACCACATTCCTGCAGTTGGGAGTGCTAGTTCGCACCAAGTGTCCTTTCAGTACCCCCATTCTGCCAGTCAAAAAACCTAACATGCTAACACAACCAAAGCCTGTATTAAAATATGTATACAAAATTCTTAATTTTTGTATAAAATAAAGTTTTTTTGTATCAAGGTACAAAACTCTCCTTTCTTTCGCAAAATAAAGCAACCTTTCCTTATCCCTGTCTGGCTATCATTAGCTCTCAGCTAGGCAGACTCGACATTTCGGTAACAAGAGGACCCAGCTGAGACTGGGGATCCATTCGGTCAGGCACTGGCCATGCACATAGTAAGAGACATTCCCTTCCCCAAAGATCTTACAGTAAATGGACAAGAGAGACCAGCATGGGAGGACAAACAGGGCACAGAGAGGTGCAGTGATAGACAGCAGCGGAATTTAGGTTTCCTGAATGCCGTATTCACTAGGCCACATTGCTGAACAAGTAATTTAGTAAAAAGCGACAATGAGTCCTGTGGCACCTTATAGACTAACAGACGTATTGGAGCATAAGCTTTCGTGGGTGAACACCCACTTCATCGGATGCATGTGGTGGAAATTTCCAGAGGCAGGTATAAATATGCAGGCAAGAATCAGTCTTGAGATAATGAGATTAATTCAGTCAGGGAGGATGAGGCCCTCTTCTAGCAGTAGTGGTGTGAACACCAAGGGAGGAGAAACTGCTTTTGTAGTTGGCTAGCCATTCACAGTCTTTGTTTAATCCTGAGCTGATGGTATCAAATTTGCAAATGAACGAAGCAGTTTCTCTTTGGAGTCTGGTCTTGAAGTTTTTTTGCTGCAGGATGGCTACCTTTAAATCCGCTATTGTGTGTCCAGGGAGGTTGAAGTGTTCTCCTATAGGTTTTTGTATATTTCCCATCCTAGCTACCATGGACGTGGAGGCTCTCTACACAAACATCCCACACACAGATAGAATACAAGCTGCCAGGAACAGTATCCCACTGCACAACTGGTTGCTGAGGTCTGTGACTTTATCCTCACGCACAATTATTTCAAATTTGGTGACAATATATACCTCTAGACCAGTGGCACCGCTATGGGCACCTACATGACCCCACAATATGCCACCATTTTTGTGGCTGACCTGGAACAAATTTGCAAATTTGACACCATTGTCGCTTTTTACAGATCCAGACTAACACGGCTACCCCTCCGATACAAGTAATTTAGGGTTCTCTTGAAAGCAGTTAACTTTAAACACTGGGGGGAAAATTCTGCCCTCTGTTCCACCAGCATAAGCCTGTAGTAACTCCATTCTTATCATTGCACCAGTGTGAATAGGAGCAAAATTTAGTTCATTATATAAAGCTGCACAAAGACGTCAAAATATTTTTGAGAACTATCCATTCAGTTTTTTATATTAATTAATTCTGATTGTGCTCACTCACCTGTAACTGCTTTCCACAAAAGCTCAAGTGAAAACATTTACTAGCAGGAATATTTGCAGCAACAATGGATTATGAGCAAATAGTGGAGAATATTCATGGAAAGTGAATTTTGAAAGTGTTACTGTTAGTATTCACACAAGAAATCTGATTCTAAGCAATATGCTAATCCAGTCAGAGATCAGAAACATACCATGCAATCTAGTGGCCAATCAAAACTAACAAATATTGGTGAAATTTTGAATATCAAATAAATGCAGCACAATAATCTACAGAGAAGGATTTGGCAGAGTTATTTGATGAACAACATGGAATAAATAATAAATCTGAGAAAGTTTTAAATTGTTTCCAGATACTGTTGAAAAATAAAAGAGGTGAAGTTTTTGAAATAGATTATTTGCTGCTAATACATACACATACACATATACACAGATTTGTTTGTGAATCCCTTTGCTCTCATAATTGAAAACTTGGCTGTACTGTATCTATGCAGATCACAGTAAACCTGACCAATTGAGCGAGTCTATCTTAAAAAAACAACACTGACACAGGCAGACAGGAAATCTTTGGGGCAAAAGTTTGTGTCGCCAATTCTTGTATTTCCTGCATGCATGTAGAACCAAACTGTATTGACATTATAGGATTATAAAATAGGATGACTTACGCTGTCCACTTTGTACTAGCATTATAGCTTCACGTTGATATTTCCAGCAGAGCAGCTGCTTATTTTATTAGCTACAGAGATTCATTGCACATCTTGAAAATGCCCTTTGCACCATGTCTTCATTATAGGATTCAGTACAGCTGAGCAAATACAACTACTGTAATATGCACTAAATACAAGAAGATAATAACACCAGGATAAACTCTGATTATTTATAGTGTACACAGTGAAGGAAAAATACAGAAGTTCTTTGCAAGTAGGAAAAAAGGGGAAATGTATTTAAACTCTACCATGGAGGCCTAGTGAACTTTGTTTAAAGGATTATCATTCCTATAACCTCTAAGTATGCAATTCCTTCCTTGGTATATTTCAGGGCTGCTCCTCAGTTGAAATTCTTAATATTGTGGTCAGCTAGGAACAACAGCTGTTTATTATTCGTCAATTAGCTTCAAGTAATGCACCCCCTACCCAGAACAGCTTAATTTTTTTCACTTACCCCCATTTGTCTCTTGGATGTTTGAAGCAAAGGTTCATTTTGTCCTGCAGCAGAACAGATACTGTGCTGCTGCTTTGTATTGTCTCACCTAGTCATAATAAGTGTCCTGACCAGAAGGAAGTGGAAAACAATACGTAAAACAAACGCAGAAGCCCAGGAGGAAAGCTACACCCCAAAGACCAGCACTAATAGCAACCAAAAGAGAAAACTCCTCCTCATTGCTAACTTTTTCCAGTGGTGCCTCCGCAGTTCTTTTAGAAATTAAATTCTTTATGATGCAATTTCTGTTGTAACTTTTTCTCATTCCCATTGCAAACAATTCTTCACAGTTAGTATTGACCCACAACAAACTATTTGATGCAAGGTTTTTTTTGTATCCAAATAAGCAAATTAAAGCAAAATATAATTTAGTGGCTGTATTGAAGCCAGTTGACATCATTAAGAGCATACTCTCAGGGAGGAAGCAATTATTAAAGGTGCATTTTTCCATAATGATGTATTTGAAAGTGCTCTCTGAAAACTGAATGTTATTTTAAATATCCATCTACAGGACAGTGTTATGGCTTGATTTTTAAAAGATTAATGGGCAGGCAGGGAAAATGTGCTACACTGGCCTTGCTGTTTTTGCCTCCTCAGTATTTCTAGCACCAAAAGGCAACCACAATAAAGAAGGATAGTTCATGATTTCACCTCTGAAGGCGTCCCTTGCTGTGGGATTTTTTGCAGTGCTTAAAGTCACTGGGCGTGATTCTACTATCTTGCTGATTTTTACACTGGCATAAGCCCTGTTGACTCTAGTGCTGTTTTTCCTGATTTACCCTGGGGTGAGTGGAGAATCAGGTCCAATGTGCATGTGTGTGTACATATTTCCTGAATAGAAACATTTAGCGTTGATATTTAATATACATCCGGGAAAAATACAAACAATTTTCCCTCAGGTGAAATAAATGCCTTTGACAGTCAAATTTTTGCCACACATTTTCTCAGATTCAGGAGGAAAACTAAAGGCTGAATCATATTTGATAATGCCTGGAATGGTTGATCCTTTAGTAGGATCTTTTATCTTTAAGGACGTAGGGCCAGATTCTCTTCTCACATTGCTATAAATCTGGAGTAACTTCAGTGAAGTCAGTAGAGTAATACTGAAAGTAATTGTCACATCACTTACCAGTCTAAATGAAGTCAGTGTCACTTATCTATTGCCATATACACTTAGTAGCCAATCCAGACAAAAAGAATTTGGTTATTAAAGTGTTTCTATACCAGTGTTCAGCCATGGAAAGCAATTCACAATTATAAAGTTATAATTGGTATCCGGTGGCTTCTTATTCTTGCATATCGTAAAAGTACAATGTCTGCTCCCTGATCGCCATGCACAGCACCTTGGTACTGCAGAGGGTTGCTATGTGGTAATGCACAGCAAAGATTTCTTAATGGTGACATGAGTAGACAGACAGATTAAATAATTTAGTGCTTGTGAAAGGTGCCAGATTAAGTTCTAGAGAATTTAGTTCTCTGCTGATGCCCAGAATGAGGGCAGCACAGGCAACAGCAGTTCAATATTGTCCACATTGCCCTGCCAATGTGCCTTGACCTCACCCAGAGGCAATACCTCCAGAAGTGAGAGAGGAGTCTAGTCTCCTTGTCTTTCCAGACAAGGTCAGCTCCCAGACTGCTGCACTGAGCAGCACAGTATGCGGAGCAGGTGAGCAGTTTGCAATGGTGAAAGAACAAGTTAAGGACTATTTAGAAAAGCTGGACATGCACAAGTCCATGGGTCCAGATCTAATGCATCCAAGGGTGCTGAGGGAGTTGGCTGATGTGATTGCAGGGCCATTGGCCATTCTCTTTGAAAATTCATGGCGATCAGGGGAGGTCCTGGACTAGTGGAAAAAGGCAAATATAGTGCCCATATTTAAAAAAGGGAAGAAAGAGAAAATATATGGCGTGGTGAGCTTTTGTTATTGCAAATGACATTACAGAAGCGAGAAGGTGCCATATTCTTAGTGTTTTAGGGCTAAACTACTCCTGCTACGCAGCTTACTACACCTGTTAAGCCGGAGACTAATCTTACAGTGAACATTGTGGAATCCTGGGTCTCATTTTTCCCCAAACACTGTAATTGTGAAAGATATCAGTTTCCACAAAAGACCAAAAGGAAGAATGAAACAGTTGTACAATTTTAGCAATTTAAAAAGCTAGCAGAACACTGTGATTTAAGAGAGATGTTAAATGATGCCCTGCGTGACAGGTTAGTGTGTGCCTCTACACTTGAGCTATACGGAAGTGCCTACTGACAGAGGCTCAGCTTACATACAGAAGGCTGTTGATATTGCTGTCTCCATGGAACTGGCTAAGGGAGGCGCAATACATCGGTGCATCCCTAGGGTGCAAAGTGTCACAAAGACCTCCCACAAACTGTGAGAGTCAAGATGTTACCGCTGTGGTAAGCCGGGTCACCAGGCATCAGAATGCCGGGTAAGGACCTGGTGTGTCGACACGGTTGCAAACAGGGACACATGAGTGTGGCCTGTAAACAAAAGAAGAGGCCTGTGGTCTGCCGACAAAAAGAGGAACCCTGCATCCCTTAGAGCAGACCCAGGATGTCAAGGTGACACCTCTTCGCAAGAGAAGTGCCACTGCATGTCTTGTCTTTGGCAGTGGCTCACATGTACTGGGTAACCCGTTGTTGGATGGCAAACTATAGGCAAGGAACTGGACACCGGTGCAGCCGTCTCGCTGGTCTCGAGACTATGTATAAGGAAAAGCTACAGCACTCTTCCACTTAAGGCAACAAAAACTGTTCTGAAGATGTATATGGGAGAAGCTGTGCCATGTTGGCACTATTGTGTAAGGTGGAGCTTATGGACAGGCTGCTAAATTGCCACTGTTTGTGGTGAGAGGTAACTAACCAGCCTTATGGTAGTCTTTGGCTTGGAAATTCAGCTGAACTGGGCAGAAGTGCATTGGATGATCAAGAAGAAACAGTCTAACCCCTATATCGTACTGTTTTGAGATGATTGGGAGTTAGTAGAAGGGATCACGTGACAATTGTGAAGGGAGGGGGGAAGGGAGATGCAGGTAAACCCATTTTAAATATGCTCCACCCCAAAATAATACTGAAGCCAAACCCTGGGCCATTTGCCCCGTCGGTCTATCTCAGTGATCATGGGTGCCCGGCAAAGATTTTGAAGATGACCTGTACTGTGGAGCCATGGGGCCCTGAACACAAATAAACACAATTCTATGCACAACGGATCGCGGAATCCCCTAATGAAGAGTTTCTTTCATTTTCTTTTTTGTTCGATGACTTTTTTTTTGGGTGTTTTACTGTATTGTTTTTTCTTTTTGTTCGTTTTTTATTGATCTTTTATTTTTCTTTTTTTTGCTTTCTTTTTTTTGTTTCGTTTTGTTTTGTGTTTGCCCCCGCCCCCCCCCGCATCCGACTCCTTCAACAACTAATACCAGTTACCATAGTCTGCCATGGGCCACTCCTACGTTCCAATATAAGAAGATGCCTTTCTCTCCAATTTGCGTGATTTATCACTGTCTAACATATATGGCGTGGTGAGCTTTTGTTATTGCAAATGACATTACAGAAGCGAGAAGGTGCCATATTCTTATGGTGTTTTAGGGCTAAACCTACTCCTGCTACGCAGCTTACTACACCTGTTAAGCCTGGACTAATCTTACAGTGACATTGTGGAATCCTGGGGTCTCATTTTTCCCCAAACACTGTAATTGTGAAAGATATCAGTTTCCACAAAAGACCAAAAGGAAGAATGAAACAGTTGTACAATTTGTAGCAATTTAAAAAGACTAGCAGAACACTGTGATTTAAGAAGATGTTAAATGATGCCCTGCGTGACAGGTTAGTGTGTGCCTCTACACTTGAAGCTATACGGAAGTGCCTACTGACAGAGGCTCAGCTTACATACAGAAGGCTGTTGATATTGCTGTCTCCATGGAACTGGCTACAGGGAGGCGCAATACAATCGGTGCATCCCCTAGGGTGCAAAGTGTCACAAAGAACCTCCCACAAACTGTGAGAGTCAAGAATGTTACCGCTGTGGTAAGCCGGGTCACCAGGCATCAGAATGCCGGTGTAAGGACCTGGTGTGTCGACACGGGCAAACGGGACACATGAGTGTGGCCTGTAAACAAAAGAAGAGGCCTGTGGTCTGCCGACAAAAAGAGGAACCCTGCATCCCTAGAGCAGACCCAGATGTCAAGGTGACACCTCTTCGCAAGAGGAAGTGCCACTGCATGTCTTGTCTTTGCAGTGGCTCACATGATACTGGGTACCCGTTGTTGGATGGCAAACTATAGGCAAGGAACTGGACACCGGTGCAGCCGTCTCGCTGGTCTCTGAGACTATGTATAAGGAAAAGCTACAGCACTTTCCACTTAAGGCAACAAAAACTGTTCTGAAGATGTATATGGGAGAAGCTGTGCCCATGGTTGGCACTATTGTGTAAGGTGGAGCTTATGGACAGGCTGCTAAATTGCCACTGTTTGTGGTGAGAGGTAACTAACCAGCCTTATGGTAGTCTTTGGCTTGGAAGATTCAGCTGACTGGGCAGAAGTGCATGGATGATAAGAAGAAACCGCTAACCCCTATATCGTACTGTTTTGAGATGATTGGGAGTTAGTGGAAGGGATCACTGTGACAATTGTGAAGGGAGGGGGGAAGGGAGATGCAGGTAAACCCATTTTAAATATGCTCCACCCCAAAATAATACTGAAGCCAAACCCTGGGCCATTTGCCCCGTCGGTCTATCTCAGTGATCATGGGTGCCCGGCAAAGATTTTGAAGATGACCTGTACTGTGGAGCCATGGGGCCCTGAACACAAATAAACACAATTCTATGCACAACGGATCGCGGAATCCCCTAATGAAGAGTTTCTTTCATTTTCTTTTTTGTTCGATGACTTTTTTTTTGGGTGTTTTACTGTATTGTTTTTTCTTTTTGTTCGTTTTTTATTGATCTTTTATTTTTCTTTTTTTTGCTTTCTTTTTTTTGTTTCGTTTTGTTTTGTGTTTGCCCCCGCCCCCCCCCGCATCCGACTCCTTCAACAACTAATACCAGTTACCATAGTCTGCCATGGGCCACTCCTACGTTCCAATATAAGAAGATGCCTTTCTCTCCAATTTGCGTGATTTATCACTGTCTAAC